>NC_133656.1:30902923-31186589 GCF_009905375.1 Apium graveolens | reverse complement strand
ATAACATTCATTGGAAAGAGGAATCATGGTTTAAAATGCACAAGAAACAAGAACCAATGGACTGTTCAAGTACGAATACCATTAATCCTAATCATAGTGACTATTAATCTTCCACTTCTACATATTCTAGTTCGAACTGAGACTGTTATCAAATTATATTCACAGATAAGCCAAGTAAAGGATTAGACTGAGAAATCAGAACTTAGACCTATACCAGAACTTAACAGTCATCAGAACATAATTTCTTAACTCAAAAAAGGAATGCCCATCTTAGTAAATCCTCATGCAAGTTCTGAGTTATAGACTTCAGAACTTAATCATCAGAACGTGTAACTAGAACTTGTCCTCAGAATTTGTGCAATAATGACACAATGACTATTTATCTAAAATAACATAGACCACCACAGAAATTTTCATCATTCAGATGGAGTGATTAGTGTGTGCATTAAGCTAAATAACAGACAAAGAGTAAAGTCTGATTCACTTCAGTACATCTTAGAAATAAGGCATAACTAAAATTTTGCTAAAGAGCTGTCATTGTCCTGAAACCTACTGATGAATGAGTTCATGCTTGAGTCCACCTCAACTGTTTTGTGCTAATTTTATGCATCTTTTGAAATTCTATTTTACAGTGGCTTCTCAGTGTAAGTGAGTCACGACTGTTTATCAGAATTTATGCTATTATCAGAGTATTTCTCCAGTAATCATAGAGTGTGAAAAGTCACTAAGAAAATATTTTGCTTTTCTAATTCATATCTACTTAATACCAGCAATGCACTTGGGTCGTCCCTTCCACATTTTTACTCTAGATCTCAGAGGAGTACCTGATTTTATTCTTTGATCATTTTGCTTTTTCTTTTGATAAGTGAGGTTTATCAGCACTTAGTACATTCAGCAGTTTTACTAGTATCAGAACTTAACAGATGAGTAGCATTATTCTAATTTCTGACTTAGTAATAAGATATACAAAGTAAACTTAACTAAGCTCAATTATCAAAATTTGCTAGTGTCATAGGGTTTCCACTGAAATAATTACTTCTTACATGGAATCATTTGTTTATTGAAGACTACTAGGTCAGTATCTAGCACAGTTATCCTCATAGAATTGAATAGGTACTTGAACAGACATATCACTTATCAGAGTTTAGAAACATATATCAGACAACAGTCAGTACTTAAAGACATTTATCAATTAAGCACAGAATACACAATGAGATTAATTCTGTAAATACTGAGCATAAAGTCTGATAACACAGAACAAGACTAAGCAGATTTAGAGAAAGAACCTGAAACCATTCCAAGTTCATTTACCAATCTTGTAAAAGTAGCTTCACACAGTGGTTTTGTGAAGATATCTGCTAGTTGTTGATCTGTGGGAACAAAATACAATTCCACTGTACCTTCATCCACATGTTCCCTGATGAAGTGGTACCTAATGCTGATGTGCTTTGTCATTGAGTGTTGAACTGGATTACCTGTCATAGCAATAACATTTTGATTATAATAGTAAATAGGGATTTTGAAATATGTTAACCCATAATCCAGTAACTGATTCTTCATCCAAAGAATCTATGCACAACAGCTTCCTGCAGCAATATACTCTGCTTCTGCAGTTGATGTGGAAATTGACTTTTGTTTTTTGCTGTACCAAGAAACCAATCTGCCTCCAAGAAATTGGCAGCTTCCACTTGTGCTTTTCCTGTCAATTTTGCAACCTACAAAATCTGCATCTGAGTAACCTATTAGTTTAAAATCTGATTCTCTAGGATACCATAATCCCAGAGCAGCTGTTCCTTTAAGATACTTAAAGATTCTTTTTACAGCTGTTAAGTGAGGTTCTCTTGGATCTGCTTGAAATCTTGCACAAAGACAGGTAGCATACATGATATCAGGTCTACTAGCAGTTAGATAGAGTAGAGAGCCAATCATACCTCTGTAGTCAGTAATATCTACTGATTTACCGGTATCCTTATCCAGTTTCGTCGCAGTGGCCATTGGAGTGGATGCACTTGAACAATCTTGCATTCCAAATTTCTTCAGCAAGTTTTTGGTGTACTTGGTTTGATAAATAAAAGTGCCTTCCTCATTCTGCTTGACTTGAAGGCCCAGAAAATAGCTAAGTTCCCCCATCATACTCATCTGATATCTTGACTGCATTAGTTTGGCAAACTTTTTGCAAAGTTTGTCATTTGTAGATCCAAAAATGATATCATCAACATAAATCTGGACCAGAAGTAAGTCCTTTCCATGGTTGAGGTAGAACAGTGTTTTGTCTATTGCCCCTCTGTTGAATCCACTTTCCAGAAGAAACTGAGCTAAAGTCTCATACCATGCTCTAGGAGCTTGCTTAAGTCCATAAAGTGCTTTATCAAGCCTGTAGACATAATCTGGATGTTTGGTATCTACAAAACCTGGAGGTTGTTCAACATATACCTCCTCCTCCAATTCTCCATTGAGAAAAGCACTTTTCACATCCATTTGAAAGACAGTAAACTTTTTGTGAGCAGCATAAGCCAAGAATATCCTTATGGCTTCTAACCTAGCAACTGGTGCAAATGTTTCATCATAATCAATTCCCTCCTGTTGAGAATATCCTTTTGCAACCAGCCTTGCCTAATTCCTTGTAATTATGCCATCACTGTCAGTTTTGTTTCTGAATACCCACTTTGTACCAACAACAGATCTATTCTTTGGTCTTGGCACTAGGGTCCAGACTTTGTTTCTTTCAAATTCATTCAACTCTTCCTGCATTGCTTGCACCCAATCAGCATCTTGAAGAGCTTCTTCCACTTTCTTTGGCTCAGTCTGAGAGAGAAAAGAATTGTAAAGACATTCATTTGAAGTACCTGTTCTAGTTCTGACACCTGCATCAGGATTTCCAATTATCAAATCAGGTGTATGTGATTCTGTCGACTTCCTTGCAGATGGAAGGTTTTCTCTAGAACTGGATGCTCCCCCAAGATCCATGCTATTTTCATTTTCATTTTCTGATGCTCCCCCTAAAACTATGCTCTCTGAGTTGGATTCTTCAGTATTTAGATTTTCAGCACTTTCAGAACTTGGCTTATCAGAACTTGAAGAGCCAGATGTATGTTCTGATGTTTCTTGAGATGTGGTAGGATCTTGAGTATGCTCCCCCTGCATAGGTGCATCTTCCTTTGACGTAGTCTCCACAGTTTCAATAACATCAGAGTTTAATCCATCAGAGTTTACAGTATCAGGACTTAGACTATCAGGATTTTCTGTATCAGAATTTGAGTCTTCATTTTCAAATCTCAGCTGATCATGGTCAATGAAATCTTCAAGACCAGTAATCTTTTTGTCATCAAAAGAGACATTGATAGATTCCATGACCACTTTTGTTATCAAATTATAGACTCTGAAGGCTTTTGTGGAAAGTGGATATCCAACAAAGATTCCTTCATCAGCTTTTAGATCAAACTTTGATAGCTGTTCAGGATGAGTCTTGAGAACAAAACACTTGCATCCAAATACATAAAAATATTTCAGATTTGGCTTCTTTTTCTTCACCATCTCATATGGTGTTTTTCCATGCTTTTTAATGAGTGTTGCATTTTGAGTAAAACAAGCAGTCTGCACAGCTTCAGCCCAGAAATAGGTTGGAAGCTTTGCTTCTTCAAGCATTGTACGTGCAGCTTCAATGAGAGTTCTATTCTTCCTTTCAACAACTCCATTTTGCTGTGGAGTTCCAGGAGCAGAAAATTCCTGCTTTATTCCATGGCTTTTGCAGAACTCTTCCATTATCAAATTCTTGAACTCAGTGCCATTATCACTCCTTAAAACTTTCACAGAATCTTTGACCATTTTATCCTGATGTTTGATATGATCAATCAAGGTTGATGCAGTTTCACTTTTTGTATGCAAGAAATACACCCATGTGTATCTGGTGAACTCATCCACTATGACCAACGCATACCTCTTCTTTGCAATAGACATGACATTTACTGGACCAAATAGATCAACATGTATTAGATGATAGGGCTCAAGAATTGATGATTCAGTCTTGCTCTTGAATGAAGATTTTCTTTGTTTGGCTTTCTGACATGTATCACAAAGACCATCAGGAGCAAATACTGTGTTTGGCAATCCTCTCACAAGATCTTTCTTGACCAGTTCATTTATATTGTTGAAATTTAAATGAGAGAGTTTCTTGTGCCAATCCCAGCTTTCTTCAATTGATGCTCTACTTAACAGACAGATTGCAGAACCATCAGTACTTGTTGAAAGCTTAGCATCATAAATGTTACCACGCCTGTATCCTTTCAGAACAACTTTGCCTTTAGATTTACTCACAATTTCACAGTGTTCTTCAAAGAAATCAACATGATAACCTCTGTCACAGATTTGACTTATACTCAGTAGGTTGTGTTTAAGTCCTGAGACTAGAGCTACTTGTTTAATTATGACATTTCCAAGATTGATATTGCCATATCCCAATGTTTTTCCAATGTTGCCATCTCCATAAGAAACACTTGGGCCAGCTTTCTCCACAAAGTCTGATAGCAGGGCATTATTTCCAGTCATATGTCCTGAACATCCACTGTCCAGAACTAGAATATTTTTCCTGTTGCCCTGCAATCACAAAGACCACTAATTATTAATTTTAAAGACCCAGACTTGCTTGGATCCTTTGGCCTTATTAAGTTTGTTAACATTTGCAGCGGATTTAGCATCAGAGTTTATGTTAACATTTTTCTTATCAGAACTTACACTATCAGACTTTGAATCAGAATTTACACTAGAAGGAACAATGGAAACTTTCTTCAAAGAAGG
Organism: Apium graveolens; assembly: GCF_009905375.1. Classification (NCBI taxonomy): domain Eukaryota; kingdom Viridiplantae; phylum Streptophyta; class Magnoliopsida; order Apiales; family Apiaceae; genus Apium; species Apium graveolens. The sequence goes on along the minus strand of NC_133656.1, from coordinate 31,181,795 downwards.
TTTTATTTGATAATAATCATAGTACAAACTATGATATTCCTTACAAGTATAAATGGAATGCCATAAACTACCACAATGAAAACAAGGATTTTGTGGTTTGTATCTAACAGACTGACTCTTAACTCCTGATTTTGAAGGTAAGGAGTTAATATTCTCATTCTTCCTGCAAAAAGAAGCCAAATGGTTAGAACTTCCACAGTTATGACATGTTTTCCTAGGAGCATCAGGAACAGGTTTATAATCATTGCTTTTATTCACACCTTCCTTTCCATTCCTATTTTTCCTGGGTGATTTTACCTTGTTTGCATTCTTGACATCTTTCAGCTTATGCTTAAGCTGCTTCTTTGTCATTAAGCCTATGTTCACTTCAGCTGTCTTTTCCTGTTTTAGTTTATCAGAAGTTAATTTCTTTGTAACTTCTGATTTTTCATTTTCAGACTTTACAGTTACAAACTTAACAGGTTTTAACTTTGGCTTTTGTTTATCAACAGACTTAATTTCTTCAGTTCCTTTATCTTTCTTATCTTCTCCATAACCTAAGCCCTCTTTCCAGTTTCCACTACTTAGCAAATTTTGAGTTGTTTTGCCAGAGTTAGTCCAAGTCCTGATAATCTCTCTTTCCTTTTCTAACTCAGTTTTTAGAGATTCATTTAATTTTAGCACTTCATTCCTAACATAAAAAGCATCATCTCTATCCTTCTGAGTTTGATGGAACATGACTAACTCTTTTTCTAAGAAATCATTTCTTTTCTTAAATGCAAGATTTTCAGAAGTTAATCTTTCACATGTTAAAGTTTGATCTCTATAGCTAACAAACATGGTTTTAAGATATCTTCTCAACTCATTAATATCATCAGTATGAAAAGCATAAGTAGTCTGAGGTACCTTTGTTTCAGCAGCTTCAGAACTGCTCTCAGCACTTTCTTTATCAGCATTTGCCATCAATGCATAGTTTTCCTCACTTTCAGAGTCTGAGGTGTCTGTCCAGCTTTTCTGCTTTGTGACAAGAGCCTTGCCTTTGTCACCCTTTACCTTCTTGCAGTCAGGAGATATGTGGCCTTTCTCACCACAATTATAGCATTTAACATTGGTGTAATCTCCTCTGTCAGACTTTCCTCCTCTGCCTTCAGATCTTCTGAAATTCTTCTTATCAGAACTTATGCCTTTCCTGGAAAACTTCTTTCCTTTCCTGAACGACCTATATGCAATCTTTGTGATTCCTTTCACCATAAGAGCACACAGCTTCATCATCTCCTTATCAGCATCAGTCTCAGGCAAGCTTTCAGAATCTGAGTCATCATCACTCTCAGAACTTGATGACTCGGTATCAGACTATATGAAAAGAGCTTTTCCCTTGTCTTTCTTTGAGGAAGCTGCTTTGGGGAATTCTTCTTCAGCCTTAAGAGCAACTGTCCTTGACTTTCCTCCTTTCCTCTTGCTTCTTTGTTCCATCTCCAGCTCATGAGTCTTGAGCATTCCATAGATTTCGTCAAGAGTTGTTTCATCAAGATTGTAGTTGTCTCTTATTGTCGTTGCCTTCAAATCCCAGCATTCAGGAAGAGCTAATAGGAACTTAAGGTTTGAATCTTCAATATCATACTCTTTATCAACCAATGACAAATTATTCAAAAGTTTGACATATCTATCATATAAATCATTCAATGACTCATTAGTCTTTGAGTCAAAGTGTTCATACTCTTGAGTGAGTATTGTCTTCCTGTTCTTCTTAATTATGTCAGTTCCCTGACACCTTGTTTCCAGAGCATCCCATATCTCCTTAGCAGTCTTGCAGTTGATTACCCTATTTGACATTACATTATCAATGGCACTATGTAGTAAGTGTCGTACCTTAGCATCCTTAGAAATTGATGCTATGTCTTCAGCAGTATAATCACTCTTCTCCTTTGGTACGGTCTTTGCTGCTTCACCTGCAACTGCAACAGCGAGTTTGGTTGGTTTGTGAGGGCCTTCCTTGATTCTATCAAGGTATTCTGGATCTGTTGCTTCCAGGAACATGGTCATCCTTACCTTCCATATGGGATATTCAGATTGTCTCAGTATGGGAACTCTGATGGTCTCATACCGACTCTGAATTTGTGTCTTTGGTGGTTCCTCAGTTTTGGTAGGCTTAGTTGGAGTTTCTGTGTCCGACATGATTGTGTTTGGATCTTTAACTGTATGTATGTTAACAGATAGGCTCTGATACCAATTGTTAGGTCACACACACACTGTAGAGGGGGTGAATACAGTGTATAGTACACTCAAATCGAACTTTAAGAACTTAAGTAACATAAAATAAACTTTATTGAAACAATAAACTCTGTTACAGTATGGAACTGTTACCTCTCAGTGATGAACAAATATCACGAGAGCTGCTAAGGTTACAATGAATAATCTTCTCTAATAATGATAACACTTTTAGTGTAAACCCTATATCTGTGTTTATATACTACACAGTTACAAGATAATCGCTAATTGATATGGAATATAATTCTGCTTCCTAAAATATATCAATTAGATATCTTTTCTTCCAAGTATTCCATTCTTTACAGAATTCCATCTTCATGCATATCTCTTCTTATGTTTATCTTGATCTTCTTTCCTTTAATCAGCTACTGTCCTTATCTGATTGTCCTTCAGCACTTAAGTTCTGATATCTATCTTCTGACGATTATCTCCTGATAACATATGTACTGATATCCTTAAGTCCTGACTTCCAGTATAAGTACTGATCAACAGTTAAGTACTGATTTATCCTGTTCAAGTAAGATCTGAAAGCTAAACATAAAACATATTAGCCATGACATTATCAAATATATCTAACATTGTATGTTAGCTTGCGTGATTTGATTGATCTTTAAATCGCCTAATTGCATTTGTTGAGATGTCATATGTTGGTTGGTTTAGTCATCGCGATGGGGATCGCTGCATTTCATGTAGTTTGCATTCATGCATATTTTTATTTTATTTTTGAGTATGTGACGCTTGAGGAAAAGCATCGATTTAAGTTTGAGGGTGTGATAAGTGCATTTTATACCACTTAGAACGTCTTTTAATGGCTTGAATTGATGTCTTGAAATCAAGTATTTTATGTATTTGATGCGTTTTTCTAGTGTCTTTGCATTTCAGGGTATAACTTGTGTAATTAGGGAGATTTCATCATAATAAGCCTAGGGAAGTACTTGGAACCCGTTGCGGGGAGTTGTGCGAAGAAATCAGCAAAATCAGGAGCAGAAAGTGGATTTTTCCAGAAGTAGTGCAGGCGCCCGCCTGGGATGTGAGGCGACCGCCTGGAGATGTAGGCGGCCTCCTGGGAACTGAGGTGGCCGCCTGGGGTCGTATTTTTAGAATCTGGATTTTCTAATATGAGTTCTACTGGGTTCTGACGGTGCTGTTTCTTGTGGACTTCTATATAAGTAATCTTGGGAGATGTTTCACAATAACAAGCAACAAGTATTAATCAAGCAAGGAGCAAGGAGAGAAGATTAAGAAGATCGTTTTAGCACACCGTAACGAAGAAGATGAAGCATACATTATCTTGTGATTCTTTTATTCATTGTAACAGTAGATGCTAGTTTTCTTTACTTTGAACCTTAATACTCTTGTGACGTACTATGATTTTATTAAGTATTTTTATTAGTTTATATCGTTGTGTAATTATCATGTTTTCATATGAACCCATGGTGATGATGAGTTCTATCATGGGCTAATCGTGATCATGGGGTCGTAGCGGATTTACTATGGATTTCTTTAGTTAATTGTTTAATACCTTGGTATGTGATGATTGTATGATATCTAGCATAGGTTGTGCTTATTCGTTTTATGTGCATCGCGAACATATAAGATAGCCTGTTAATCTCTTGTGAAGCGACAGTGAATCTTGAGATTTAGAACTTGCCATGCTAGCATAGGTTCATGTATTGTATGCATTATTAGTGGGTAACTCTAACCATTTTACTTGTCCTGTGTAATCATAATGAATAACTTGCGCTTAAATCATTATGTTGTCAAATTCTGTAGACATATAGAGTCTCAACATAATTGATGCCTATTCAATTTCTATCTTAATTGTGGATGTTTGGTAGAATGGTACTTGTGCAACGAAAGTTGGCTTTTATCAGTTTCATGTTGTTCGATTAATATCATCACCGTTACATGCTAAGGGTAATAACGATAAATATTGAATGACATAGTAATGAAGTTATGATCTCATTTGTTTTTAATATTGTTAATTCAAGTGTTAATTTAAGTGTTTAATTCTCGTAGTTAATAATTAGTTAATCAACCTTAAGTGTTATTGTCTTGACATTGAGAAGTAATCATACATTGGTGAGTAAGTGTTAATTAAATATATTTAGTCTGAGTCTCTGTGGGAACGAACTAGATATTATTTTATATTACTTGCGAACACGTATACTTGCGTGAATTATTAGCGCATGCTTTGTGCCTAACAGAAAACAAAATGCAACTCTTGATTCAGCAGTATGAGCATTTTCATAGTGAAGAAAGTGAGTCACTCACTGACATTTTTCATAGGTTTCAAAAACTGCTAAATGCTCAAAAGCTGCATGGAAGAATCTACCAGACAAAGGATTGGAACCTCAAATTCCTTAGATCTCTACCAAAGGAATGGAAGCCTATGACAGTCTCACTCAAAAACTCTCAAGATTACAAGGAATTTACCTTGGACAGACTGTATGGGATTCTAAAAACCTGTGAGCTTGAAATAGAGTAAGATGAGAAGTTGGAGAAAGGAAGGAAGAAGGGAGGATCCATTGCATTGGTTGATGAGCAAGAGAGAGAGAGAGAGAGAAAGAGATAAAGGTTGAAACTATGTAATCTGCACCGAACCCTAGAGTTTGTGAAGGCAAAGGAAAAGGGCTAGTAGCTGAACATGAAGACCATTTTAGTCAAGATAATATAGATGACATAGATAAGCATTTGGATTTTCTATCCAGAAGTTTGGCCAAGCTCAAATTCAAGAAGAATTTTGGAGCATCTAAGCCAAACAGAAACATGGTTGACAAGTCAAAATTTAAATATTTCAAGTGTGGCTTGAGTGGTCATTTTGCAAGTGAATGCAGAAAGCCTGATTCTGATAGAAAGAAGTTTAAGCCTGTGGATTACAAAAAGAAATACTTTGAGTTGCTCAAATAGAAGGAAATGGCCTTTCTAACTCAGGAAAATGACTGGGTTGCTGATGGATTAGAGGAGGATGAGGATACAAGCTATGTCAATCTAGCACTTATGGTCAAATCAGATGAAACAGAGGTTAGTTCATCCAGTAATCAGGTAATCACCACTAGTCTAGCACATTTATCTAAATCTGAGTGTAATGATGCTATAAATGACATTTCAACAAAATTATATCATTCGCGTGTTACACTCAAATCTCTCACTAAAGAAAAATACTAAAATTAAAGAGAACAATCTGTTTTTGAGTGAAAGAAACAATGTGTTAGAAACTCAATTTGTAGAGTTTGAGAAACTGAAGATGGAGTGCAAGATTGCAAAAGTTGAACTTACTAAATCTTTATAGAAAGAGAAACTGAAGATGGAGTGCAAGATTTCAAAAGATGAACTTACTAAATCTTTATAGAAAGAGAAGATTTTAAGAAAGCAACTTGAACGAGAACAGGAAATAATTAAGGGATGGAAACCATCTAGAGACGTCCATGCTCAAATTACTAAAGTTCAAGGTATATAATCCTTCTGTGATGAATCCTGGAAAAAGAGTAAGGAGAAACTGAATTCTAACTTGGAAGAAGGACTTTCAACGGATGTGGATTTGATGGATAATGAAGATTTTCCATCGAATGATCAAAAGAATTATCCGTCAAAAGATAAGGAACCACATCCGTTGAGTGAAAGAAAGTCGTTAGAAAATCCCAGCTAGCTAAGTTAAATGAGAAATATGGATCAGTTTCCAAGAACTTTGTTCCAGGAGAAACAAGTCAAGTGAAAAAGAACAAGAGAGTCAATGTAGGGCATCTGTCAATCAAGCAATTGAATGACAGATTGGAGAAAATAGAGGTTAAAGTAGAATCTAAAAGGAAAAACAATGATAATGAGAAAGTAGGAATTAACAAACATAACAACTACACACCTGATAAATATGCACCTAGAAAAATCTGTGTGAAGTGTGGTAGTGTTAATTAATTATCTATTAATTACAAACTTGCTATGCCTGCACCCATGTCTACACCTCCTTCATTTCCTAACATGCCTACAATGCATGTGAATGTTATGCCTGCACACAATATGAATGCACAGTTTGCTAATATACCATTTCCACAAAATCCTTACGATGCTGCACTTAGTATGCCACAAATGCCATTTATCATGCCTTACTGAAACAACATATTTGCATAGAGTATGCCTTTCCATGTTAACCAGCATGTGCATGATAATTCTATAATGATGAATGGTTTTAAAGGTTCTACTCAAATGACTAAGGATGAATCTCAGACACCTAAGTCAAATGAGGACATGCCTAAGAAACCTAAGAAAAAGGCTAACAAAGCAGGACCAAAGGAAACTTGGGTACCAAAAATCAACTTGATTTGATTTTGTTGTGTGCAGGGAAATAAAAAGAATCTTTGGTATTTGGATAGTGGGTGCTCAAGGCACATGACTGGAGATTCTACGCTGCTCACTGAGTTCAAGGAAAGAGCTGGCCTAAGTATTACTTTTGGAGATGATAGCAAGGGTTATACCGTGGGATATGACTTGATTTATAAAGACAATGTCATCATTGAGTATCAGCCAGCTTTGTGACAAGGGCAACTCATTAACATTTAATTATGAATTCCTTATTGTGACCAACAAGAAAAATAACAAAGTGGTTCTCACTGGTGTGAGAAAAGGAAATGTGTATCTAGTTAACTTCAACTCATCAAATGCATAATCTGTCACTTGTCTCTTCAGCAAGGCAAGTCAAGATGAAAGTTGTTTATGGCACAAGAAGCTGTCCCATCTTATCTTCAATACTATGAATGAACTAGTCAGGAAATATTTGGTAAGAGGTATTCCTCAAGTGGAATTCTCAAAGGATGGATTATGTAAAGCCTGTCATAAAGGAAAACAAATCAAGGCATCATTCAAAAAGATGCTTGATTCAACAATTGAAGAACCTTTACAATTACTACACGTGGATTTATTTGGACCAGTCAATGTGTTGTTCATCTCAAAGAAAAGATACTTCAAAGTAATTGTGGATGGTTTATCAAAGTTCTCTTGAACAGATTTTCTCAAATCCAAAGATGAAGCTAGTGAAATCATCATCAATCACATAAGGCAAGTCAACAATCATCCTAATCTCAAAGTTAGAAGAATCAGGAGTGACAATGGAACCGAGTTCAAGAATTCTGTTATGAGATTATTTTGTTAAGAAAATGGGATCATGCATGAGTTTTCTGCAGCAAGAACCCCACAACAAAATGGAGTGGTGGAAAGGAAGAACAGATCTCTTATTGAAGCTGCAAGAACAATGCTAGAAGAATCAAAGTTACCAACATATTATTCAAGAATAGGAAGCCAACATTAAACTTTCTTCATGTATTTGGCTGTAAATGCTATATCTTAAAAAATCAAACTGAGCAGCATGAAAAGTTTGATGCCAAAGCAGATGAAGGCATTTTTTTGGGTATGTAGTTGGAAAAGCATACAGAGTCTACAATCTCAGAACCAACATTGTTATGGAATCTATAGATTTTGTGCTTGATGATAAGAAGATTGAAGGACTGCAAGATGGATATTTCCATGAAAGCCTCAAATTTAACAATGTTGAGATGATTTGTGATGATAGTGATGATGAAAGTGATCAAAAAAACAATATCCAACGATAATGCAGAAAAATCTACAACAAATGAAGCACATAATTCAACACCCGTCGAAAGACCAAGTGCATCATCCATTGAGAGACAATCTGTATCATTCGTCGATAGGCAAAGATCAACATCCGTTGAGCCATTAATAGGATTTAAAAGCCAATACATATTATAAACAGAAAGAACCCCAACTTCAATTCAAAGATCCATAAGCTCATGGGGAGTTTCTTCTAATCAAAACTCGGTCACACATCAAGAAAACTATGAGGCCTCTTCATCTAGAGCTAATCTATCACAATAGAGGAAATGAACTAGAGATCACCCATTTGAATTAATTATTGGCGATGCGTCTTCAAGAGTGCAAACAAGGAAATCAACTCAAGAAGAATGTCTATATAGCAGCTTTATGTCTCAGGAAGAACCTAAAAAGGTAGAAGAAGCTCTGTTGGATCCTGATTGGATTTTAACTATATAAGAGGAGCTAAACCAATTTGAAAGGAATAAAGTATGGAAGCTGGTACTAAAGTCTAAAGGAAAGAATCCTATTGACACCAAGTGGGTATTCAGAAATAAGATGGATTAAAATGGCATAGTAGTCAGGAATAAAGCTAGACTGATTTTTAAGGGCTATTGTTAACAAGAAGGAATAGATTTTGATGAGACATTTGCTGCTGTTGCAAGACTTAAAGCCATCAGAATTTTTCTAGCCTATGCAGCCCATGCCAATTTCAAGGTCTATCAAATGGATGTTAAAAGTGCATTTCTCAATGGAGATTTGGAGGATGAAGTCTATGTCAGTCGCCTCCTGGTTTTGAAGACCCCAACTTTCCAGAATGTGTCTAATATCTTTTGAAAGTACTTTATGGATTGAAACAAGCACCTAGAGTCTGGTATGACACTTTGTCAAAGTTTCTCTTAGAAAACCATTTCACAAGGTACTGTTGATAAAAAATTTATTCTTTAGAAATGTCAATGGCTCTAGTATAATTGTTCAAATTTATATAGATGATATTATATTTGTCTCTATAGATGAGAAACATTGCAAAAAGTTTTTCAAATTGATGCAAAGTAAATATGAAATGAGCTTGATGGGAGAACTAAATTAGTTTCTTAGTTTACAAGTTAAGCAAGTTTGTGACGGAATATTCATTAGTCAAACCGAATATATTTATGATCTTTTAAAGAAGTTTGACTTAATGGATTGCACATCTGCAAAAACTCCCATGGCCACTGCCACTAAACTTGAATTAAACACTACTGAAAAGTCTGTGGATATTTCAAGCTATAGAGGCATGGTTAGCTCTCTTTTATATATAACAACCAGTAGGCCATATATAATGTTTTCTACTTGTCTTTGTTCTAGATTTCAGGCTGATCCTAGAGAATCTCATTTAATTGCTATTAAGAGAATTTTCAGATATCTCAAAGGAACACCAAAACTTGGCATTTGTGATTCTAGAGATTCTGGTTTTGATCTAACTGGTTATTCATATGCAGATTATACAAGTTGTAAATCTGATAGAAAAAGTACTACAGGAACCTGTCAATTTCTAGGAAATAAGCTAGTATCCTGGTTCAGTAAAAAGCAAAATTCAGTTTCTATTTCTACAGCTGAAGCTGAATATATTGTTGCCGGTAGTTGTTGTGCACAGATTTTATGGATGAAAAATCAACTGTTGGACTATTTTATAGGTGAATAAGATTCCTATTTTCTGTGATAACACAAGTTCCATAGCAATTACTGAAAATCCAGTACAGCATTCAAGGACCAAGCACATTGACATCAAGTACCACTTTATTAGAGAACATGTCATGAATGGTACTGTGGAACTTCATTTTGTTCTAAGTGAGAAGCAACTTGCAGACATCTTCACCAAGCCACTTGATGAATCCACCTTTACTAGGTTGGTAAGTGAGTTAGGTATACTTAATTACTCTTAATTTTTTTTTGTTTTTTAAGCAATTTGAAATGCATCCAGAATAAAATTTGAAGTTTCTTGTCAAAGATGAAATTTTGGCTAAGTCAGAATTTACATCTCGACGGATGTTCATTATCCGTTGAAAATGAATATTCGTTGAATTTTATCATCCGTTGAAATATCAAATATTATTTTGGGTACTTTTATCTCGATGGATAATTGTTTAATCCTTATCTGTCGATTTGCTCTCAATCTTAGCCGTTAATTCTAGGCATTATCCGTTGAATTTACTTACAGCATGTAAGTATATTTCGATAGACAATCATTAGAATTTCGACAGTTTAATTTATTTTAAATGAATATTTTTGGCTAATTTCATTGGTTACTTTATTTTCACTTTTTACTTTTTAACTGTTTATTTCTGAGAGAATATAAAAGCCTGTTTCATTTTTCATTTTTTACTTTTATCTTTCTCAAGCAATTTCTCTAACTCTTTCATCTCCAAAGCACAAACCTTCTTCTCTGCAATTAATTTTACTCTCAGCAATGGCGCCAGTAGTTAATATCATGTTCCAAACTGGGTTTGTTTATAAAAAGAATAACTTCATTGCACTGGTGAACAAGGAGATTGTTGCTTCTGAAGATTACCACAAAATGATGGATTTCATTCGAAGTTGCAAACTGAAATATGCTATATTGGAGTCCCTAGTCATCTACTATGAAGTGGTTGAGGAGATATGGACTACTGCTGTTTACAACTCAAAGGACAAAACTATTACCTTCACTCTTAAAGATAAAAATTTCTGCATGAACAGTGATATAATTCATGCATGTTTTTAATTTCCTGAGAATAATATACTAGTTCCACACACAGACACAGATGTAAGCTCTATGCTCATTTATATGGGTTATTCTCTTGACTCTACAAAGCTAGGCGATGTTAGGAGAAAAGGCCTTAGAAAGGAGTGGAGCTTTCTCTATGACTCTTTTATTAAAGTCTTTTCTGGAAAAATTAGTAACTTTGATGTTATGACTTACTCACTTGTTAACATGCTATATATGTTGCTTAGTGATAAGTACCATAAATTTAATGAGTCTGTCTTGTATGAGTTAGGTTTTTAAGCTAGGAGACATTAAGAAAAGATCTAAAAAACATATATTATGTTAGATTCTTTATGTTGCTAGCTAATTTTGTTTCTAAAGATCTTATCATTGAGAACCCAACCAACAAGCTTGATTGTTAGGTTCAAGAAAGAAGGGTTATTGCTAATTTGAACAGGGAAAACAACTTCAGTGAGGTTCCTCTAGTCTACTTTCCAATCATGGAGGGGCCTCAAGTAAGTGAGGTAAATACTTATGTCTATGCTACTTCTCTATCACAAGTTTCTTTGCAGACAACTGTGGCTATAACATCTGTGAGTTTGCCCCAATAGATGCCTACCCAAGCCACTAAAACCAAAATTTCTAAATCCAAGTCTCAAAGACCCCACTCTAGTTCCTCTCAAAAGGGACTAGTTTCAAAATTTACTAAAACCAACTAGGGGAGTGTGAAGGGAAGTAAGCTTGGTGAGGGATAGAGTGAACATCAAAGAAACCCTAAGGATAAGGAGGGAAATGTGTGTGTAATCCAGCCTAGCCACACTGCAGTTTCCCAACAAACTGTAGTGCTTAATAAGGAATCTAGCTCATTACTAGTTGCATCCTCCCAAAAGGATGTGACTATTGAACAAAGCTCTCAGCCAAGAGCACATGACAAAAGGGTTAGGGGCACAGACTCACCCCAAACTTACACAAGAAAGAAGAAATCTAAAATACTTGGGGATATACAGGGTTCACACACTGTGCAAACTGTAGTCAAAGACTCAATTATAGCACCTTCTCAAAGTGAGATGATGTGGCTCCAATAAATATGGAGTCACAGCCAAAATCTCTTATCATAGAAGTACCTCACACACAAAACTTACCCACAAACTCACTGGATATGGACATGATTCACACATCAATTCTTAATTCTCCATTTTTAATTCTCATGGAGAAGCCAAAATCTCAAGAAAGTGAGCATCATCTTTTGGATGATTTGTTGGCTCACTTGCTATTTCTTTCTGATTCTACTGAGAAATCTGTACAAAATCTCAAATCAATCACCACAGATTCTACAGTAGTTTCCATTCCAAACTCTATGATTTCTACTATCTTGACGGATATCCTTCATCCGTTGACTAGTGATTGTATCTCGACGGATGTGCTTAACATCAATCATCCGTTGAAACTCTCAACTATTATCTCGACGGATGTTTCTCATCCGTTGAATATCATGGCACCACTTGAAATTTCAACTTTTATTACAAGTGCATATGATCTGTAGTTGTACAATCACTCTTAGGATTGAGGGAAGGGAGTGAACAGAGTGAGAGGATGAGTTTCTCTCAGGCAAAAGGAGAGGTAATGAGTAAACAAATACAAGCTATTTCTTTTAGCTTGGAAAAAGAGAGTGAGAGGAGCCCCACCTTAGAAGGTGAATGTGAGGGTGTGAGGGTGAGAAGCCAAGGGGAGCCCTTGATGCAAGAACAGAGAGAAAATGAGAGAAAAGCAGGTACATGAGAAATAAGGGTGGACAACATTGTTAGTGAGTCAATGAATGTGAGTGATGCATAAAAAGAGAGACTGTTTCAGAAAGAATATCAAGCTATTATAGATTCTATCTATTCGGATGTTAAGACATTTACTCATCCTGTTCCAACATATCAAATTCTGGCTAGACAGGGCAATGAGGAAGCTGAAAAGATACTAAACTTGGAGCATACAACAACTTCAATGCTAAGGGCCAAGGATGCAATCAACTCACATCCACCTGCAACTGGTGATTATTTTGAGTTAGATTCTAGTGGCACATTTGGGGATGCTTCTAATGATGAAGAGGTTTTCATGGACATAGGGGGAGATGCAGGTCCTAACTCCAACACAAACACTCCAGAATGGATGTTTAGAAAAGACTGCAGTGAGCATCACTTCAAATCAACTCTATTCCACATAATTCGTCAGACTCAGACAGCTCTTCAATCTACTACAAATGCTAATACCAAGAGTCTTTTCCAAGCACACCTTCAGTCTCTTCACTTGCACAAAATCTAATCTCTCAAGCAGAATTAAGATGGGTCTGAGATCAAGACAGAAGTTGGAAAAATCAAGAAGGACATCATTGAAAGATTGGAGTCTATTCTTCCTGACACTACAATGAGAGATATTAACAGGAAACTTGTTCGCACAAAAACACGCAAGTGTACGCGGTCATAAGTAGTATAAGATTAAGTTTAGTTTATTCCCACAGAGATTAGTTTAATTCAGAATGTGCACTTATGCAACAATGTATGATTATTATTCACTCGTAAGACAAGTATCAAATTGAGTTGATTATCTAAAAGTTATTATGCTTGAATGAATTAACTAAGAGATTAAAATCAAGTTACTTATATGAAAAAAATATGGGATTCTAACTTCATTAAAAACTTCGTTCAGAGCTTATGTCTTTAATCATAATATGTGATGGTTACGATAGTTAATCAGATAATACGAAATTAGTACATGCTATCTTTCAATATACGTGTACCCTACTACTTAGCATCCACAAATTAGATAGAAGCTGGGCAAACACCAATTATGTTTAGACCCTATATGTCTATAAGATTTGAAAACATAACGGTTTAAGAGCAATTTATCCATTGAGATTACATAGGGCAACGTAAGATGATTAAAATTACACTACAAATTATGTATATTAAAACATCCATAAACCTATGCTAGAATGGCAAGTTCTAAACCCCTATATCCACTTTCGCATTCAATAGAGATTAACAATACAACTTAGATGTTAGCTACGCATCCAAGAAGATTAAGCACAACCAAACTAGGAAATCAATCATTCATCACACACTGAAAACTTAAAGCAATCAACTACTAAACTCCATAAATAAATCCGTTAGAATCCCACGATAACGATCAGTTCATAATCGAACGGCTCGTCAACATGGGTTCCAATGAAAACATGATAGTAAAAAGGTTCTGAATACTACAAGAGAGTATTACAATATTAAGGTTTAGAAAATAAATTTGAAACAAGCAGCCAAAGTATTGCCTAATTAGAAGAATACAAAAGAACGATGTAGAACTAAATCTTCTTCTTCTTAGCCGTCTTGTGTGCTTTTTGGTTTCCAGAGTTCTCCCTTTTTTCCATCTTGTTTAATTCGTCCCCTTTTCTTTATTTATATGCTCCAGGTTGACTTGGCCGCCCAGAATATCCAAAACATACTAAAATCAGGCATCTGTCTGCCTGACCTAGCGCGCCAAGGTCAAGCGCGGGTGCGCTTGGCTTCTGGAAAAAAATTCTGCAATTTTCTTGTTTCTCGTTCTGATTTTCTCGCAAGCGCTCACACTTTATTTCCCGGTCTCTTATCACCATAAAAGCATATAGAAGTCCATTCCTGCCTCCAACTAAAGCCCTGCACATACTCAACACAATATGCATTAAAAATACCACATACTTGAGGTCAAATCATCAACTTAAGCCGATATGAAGCATTCTAAATGGATATACAATCCACTTATCACACCCCCAAACTTAAATCGATGCTTGTCCTCAAGCATAAACAGACTTTACAATTCATGAATGAATGCAAGTAAATGAATGAATGCAAATACATGATAATGCAAAGAACCCCTCGAAATAACCATAATCATATCAGTAAGCCAATATCTCTAAGAATGTAATAACTCTAAACAGAGCTCGACTAAATCCAATGCACTAACTTACAAGCACAAAAGCGTGAGTGCGTGATTTTCTTATCAGATATACTCCCAATACTAGATTAAAATTATATCCTATTCTTCACTAAAAAAATCACAAGCTTATAAGTAGAATGAATTCTAAACATATTATGACTCCAAAACACCTCCATCATCACTGGAGTTAGACAAGGATTTATGCTGCAACACTGAACACATCAACACAAATGCTTATTTGACCATGCATTGGATGAGGCCCCGAAAGACTTATGCAATAATACCCATGTAGTGAGCGTTAGGTTAGCGGATCCCAGACTGAACAAGCCTTAGGTCACTAAGCACAAAGTCCCCTAGAACTTAATTTCTCGAGTATTATAGAGCTCACCCGACGTCAATTCTGCATAATTAGATACTAACAGAATTTTTTTTCTTCTTTTTTTCTTTTTTTTTCATTTCTGGATTGAGTGTGTTTCGCTCCATCTCATCCAACCCTAGACTACTCATAATATATGAGCGGCTACTGGCCTTTTGACGCCTAAATTTTATTAACAACTAGCAATGAAATCCCTGGTTTCTCCCAATTTATATTTTAGTGCTCCCTCGTCATCAAGGGAATAGCAAACATTCGAAATGTAAACAAGCAATTAAATTTCAACAACGAAACAAGTATGGCCCTGATCTAGCCCAAAAGCTCCCGATGAGACTTGTGAATAGGTTTTGCTTCTGGACATGCAAGTCAATTCATAAGAACTTAATCATCCCTCTATTAATCATCACTACACCCAAATCAACACCGGCCTACCAATCGAAAATAGTTCATCCTACGGGATCATGCTATATGCTATGCAAATGCAACTAAATGAACTCACTAAATAAGTATGAACAATGATGTAAACAATTATGACCTATATGAATAATTATACAAAATTATGAATGAACTACCACTACACATGCAATATGATTCCTATATTAACACGACTCTACTACTACTAATCCTTAAATTACCACCCCCAAACTTAAAATATTCAATGACCCCATCAAAGGAAATAATAAGGATAGCAAGAGCATACCTAGTTGTTGGCATGATCACCCTCCTCGGATGGAGAATCAGGAGGTGAATACACTGTGCTCGCTCCAAACACTGGCCAATCAACCTCGACACTAGTGGCTCGAAAAGCAGTACTTAGAGCCTGTGTCAAGTCCTTTGCAAAACAGCAGTGAATATGATGCATGACATCCATACACCGAGTCAACCGTCTATACTGAGCATCACCAAGACCAGACCTATAAACTGTCTGCTGCGCACGAGAGGACCTAGTGGCTTCCTGCTGCGCATGAGAGAAAACCTCAGTAGGCCTGAGAGGACCCGGTCGGCCACCCTTAAATGATCATAAGAATATCCTAACCCCTTCTCATGGGGAATACCGCTGTACTACTCATTCATCTGAGCGATCGTAGAACCATCAATAGGGGCACTCGACATCTGTACCTGCTCATGCTCAGACCACCTAACAGCCACATATGTGCATAACTTAGTAACAATAGAGGCATGAGGAATTTCCCCTGTCATCCCCCCTCGCAGAAATTGAAGCATGCTCTGATGAATGACATAACCAAGATCAACATACTCCCCATTCAGATTCCCCCACAAGAGTATGGCACGGTCTACAGTGACCTCATGGGAATGCGAAGAAGGCAGAATATTAGCACAAAGAAATAAATTCCATGCCCTCGCATACCTATTCATGGAAGAAGCAGGGAATGAAAGCGGCTCAGTTGTGCCCACCTTGAATTTCCATTCCGTTCCTATATGCAATAAGGCTTACAAGTAACTAAATATCGAAATTCAACTAGTTTCTAAAAGAAATTAGGATTTAAAACTATTTTTAATGAAAACAAATCATTTTTCTAAGTCAAAGAGCTTTCGTTTCACTCGAATCGGATAAACGGTTCAATTATTATCAGATAAGTACAGATAAATCAATTTATTATTCAATATAAATAATTATTATTAATTATTAAACCCTAAAATATTTTTTTAAATAATTATTTGGGAAAATCAGAATTAAAAATATTTTTTCCATAATTTTTGGAATTAAAATGAATTTATTATGATTTATTGAAAATTAATAATTAATCATTTTTAAATAATTAATAAATAAATAATAAATAATAAATAATTAAAGAAATAAATAATTCTGATTTTTAGAAAATATTTCAGAATTATTTATAATATAAATCAATTAATTAAATAATTAATTCAATTTATAAAATAAATAAAAACTGATTTTATAATTAATAAAAATAAAAATAAAAATAATTTCTCGAAAATATTTGTCAGAAAAGGAAATCTGACAAAAACAAGACCGGGTTAAAAACTGGGCTTGAATTCGGGTAAACGGGTCACCAAGAACCCATAATTTGGTGACAATCCGGTCACCGGAAAATTTTCCGGCTAGTCTAATTCAAGCCAATACAAGAATGGTTTGAACTGATTTTCAAAGGGTTTTCATTCTACCTCAACCCAGGAACACAACCCCCAGGTTTTCCTGCATCAATCATCCCCCTGTCGTCTTCTCCGGCCAAAAACCCGAAGAACTTCGGCCACCGTGTATCAACTCTGACGAGCTCAGTTTGTTAGATATATTTGAGATGTCATGTCTAATCTGATTTGTGTTTAGTTTTCAGAACTTAACAACAGGATATATCAGGACTTACTGGAAATCAGAACTTACTGAAGTCAGAACTTAATATTAGAACTTAAGGTATCAGAAGATACATATCAGTACTTAAGTGCGGTAAGACTTTCAGATAAGGAATGCGGCTGATTTACAGGAGAGAAGATCTGGACTAAAACAATAGAAGATATGCATGGAAAGCGTTAGAGGACTAGAAGACTTGTAGAAGATATCTGATTGATATATTTTAGGAGACAGAATTGTATTCCATATCAATTAGAATATATCTTGTAACTGTGTACTATATAAACATAGCTTAGGGTTTACACTATAAGTGTTATCATTATCGAGAATATTATTCATTGTAACCTAGAAGCTCTTAGTGATATTAGTTCATCACTGAGAGAGAACAACAGTTCATATTGTAACAGAGTTTATTTGAATATACTTGATCTTTGTTACATACTTATGTTGAAATCGATTTGATTTTATAAACACTGTATTCAACCCCCTTCTACAGTGTTGTGTGACCTAACAAGTGGTATCAGAGCCTTTCTGTTAACACACATACAATAAAGATCCAAACAATCATGTTTGAAGAAACACAAACCCTAACTAAGCCCACTAAAACTCAAGAAACTCAAAACACTCAAACCCACAGTCTATATGAGACTATTAGGGTTCCCATACTGAGACCTTCTGAGTATCCCATATGGAAAGTGAAGATGGCTATGTTTCTGGAAGCTTCAGATCCAGAATACCTTGATAGAATTAATGAAGGACCATATAAGCCTACCAAGCTCTCTGTTGCAGTTGCTGATCAACCAGCAAAGTCCATACCAAAGGAGAAAGGTGATTACACAGCTGAAGACATCCCATCTATTGCCAAGGATGCAAGGGTAAGGCATTTGCTGCATAGTGCCATTGATAATGTCATGTCAAACAGGGTAATTGGATGCAAGACTGCAAAGGAGATATGGGATGCTTTGGAGACAAGATACCAGGGAACTGATGCAATCAAAAAGAACATGAGGACTATACTCACTCAAGAGTATGAGCACTTTGACTCAAAAGCTGATGAGTCATTAACCGACTTATATGACAGGTTTGTCAAACTCTTGAATGCTCTGTCACTGGTATACAAGGAATATGATCTTGAAGATTCAAATCTAAAATTCCTTTTAGCTCTTCCTGAAAATTGGGATTGAAGTCTACTACCATAAGAGACAACTAAGACCTTACTGAAACTATTCTTAATGAAATTTATTGTATGCTCAAGACTTATGAACTTGAGATGGATTAAAGGAGAAAGAGGCATGGAAGAAAGTCAAGGACAATTGCTCTTAAAGATGAGGACGAATCTCCTAAAGTGGTTGCCTCAAAGAGGGGCAAAGGAAAGGCTCTCATCATAAAGTCTGATTCAGAGTCATCATATTCTGATGATGATGATTCAGAAACTGAAAGTTTACCTGAAATGGATGTTGATGCAGAGATGATGCAACTGTGTGCTCTTATGGTGAAGGGTATCACAAAGATAGCCTATAGGAAATTCAGAAAGGGCAAGAAGTTTTCGAGGAAAAGTGGAAGTTCTGATAAGAAAGGGTTCCGAAAGTCTGAATCCAAAGGAGGAAAGTCTGACAGAGGAGACAACTCAAATGTCAAATGCTACAATTATGGTGAAAGAGGCCACATATCACCTGACTACAAGAAAGGAAAAAGTGACAAAGGCAAGGCACTTGTCACAAAGAAGAAAAGATGGACTGACACTTCGGATTCTGAAAATGAGGTGAACTATGCCTTGATGGCAAATGCTGATAGCGGTACCGAAACTGATGAATTGAAGGTACCTCAAATAACTTATACTTTTCATAGTGATGATCTTACTGAGTTGAGATTATATCTTAAAACCATGGTCATTAGTTATAGAGATCAGACTTTAACATGTGAAAGATTAACATCTGAAAATCTTGCTTTAAAAATAGAAATGAATATTTAGAAAAAGGAGTTAGTTTTTCTTCATCAAACTAAGAAAGAAAGAGATGATGCTTTGTATGTTAGAGATGAAGTGTTAAAATTGAATGAATCTCTAAAAGCTGACTTAGAAAAGGAAAGAGAGATTATCAGAACTTGGACTAACTCTGGCAGAACAACTCAGAATTTACTAAGTAGTGGAAACTAAAAAGAGGGCTTAGGTTATGGCGATGATAAAAGTGAGAAAGAAACTGTGGAAATTGAGCCAATTGTTGTTAAACAGACTGCTAAGCCAAAGGTAAATTCTGTTAAGTTTGTAGCAAAAACTGTAAAGTCTGATTCTGAAAAGATGAAAGAGTCTAGGACAGAAGTCAAAGAAAAGTCAACTTCTGACAAATTAAAACAGGATAAACCAGCTGAAGTTAACATAGGCTTAATGACTAAGAAGCAGCTTAAGCATAAGCTGAAAGAGATTAGAAATGTGAACAAGGTAAAAGAAGCTAAGAAAAATAGGAATGGAAAGGAAGGTGTGAATAAAAGCAATAATTATATGCCTGTTCCTAATGCTCCTAGAATGAAATGTTATAACTGTGGAAACTCTAACCATCTTGCTTCTTTTTGCAGGAAAAATAAAGATATAAACTCTTTACCTCCTAGATTAGGAATTAAGAGTCAGTCTGTTAGGTTTAAACCACAAAATCCTTATTTTCATTGTGGTAGTTTATGGCATTCCATTTATACTTGTAAGGAATATCATAGTTTATACTATGATTATTATCAAATAAAACCTTCTTTGAAGAAAGTTAGTATTATTCCTTCTAGTGTAAAGTCTGATGCAAAGTCTGACATAAAGTCTGATAAACAACATGTTGGTATAAACTCTGAAATTAAATTTGCTGCAAATGCTAACAAACTTAAAAAGGCCAAAGGATCCAAGCAAGTATGGGTCCTTAAAACTAACCAATAGTGGTCTTTGTGATTGCAGGGCAACAGGAAAAACATCCTAGTTCTGGACAGTGGATGTTCAGGACATATGATAGGAAATAAAGCCCTGCTATCAGACTTTGTGGAGAAAGCTGGCCCAGGAGTTTCTTATGGAGATAGCAATATGGGAAAAACTCTGGGATATGGCAATATTAATCTTGGGAATGTCATCATTGAAATAGTAGCTCTTGTCTCAGGACTTAAACACAATCTACTAAGTGTGAGTCAAATCTGTGACATAGGTTATCATGTGGATTTCTTTGAAGAACACTGTGGAGTTGTAAGTAATTCTACATGCAAAGTAGTTCTGAAAGGTTACAGGCATGGTAACATTTATGAAGCCAGACTTTCAACAAACTCTGATGGTTCTGCAATATGTCTGTTGAGTAGAGCATCAATTGAAGAAAGTTGAAATTGGCACAAGAGACTCTCTGATTTAAATTTCAATAACATAAATGAGCTAGTAAAGAAAAATCTTGTGAGAGGACTGCCAAAATCAGTATTTGCTCCTGATGGCCTTTGTGATTCATGTCAAAAGGCAAAACAAATAAAATCTTCATTCAAGAGCAAAACTAATACCTCAATTCTTGAGCCTTATCACTTACTGCATGTTGATCTATTTGGTCTAGTCAATGTCATGTCAATTCCAAAGAAGAAATATGCTATGGTTATAGTGGATGAGTTTATAGGATACACTTGGGTGTATTTCTTGCACAAGAAGAATGAAACTGCATCTACTCTAACTGATCATGTCAGACAGCTGGATAAGTTGGTCAAAAATTCTGTTAATATAATAAGAAGTGATAATGGCACTGAGTTCAAGAATTCAATCATGGAAGAGTTCAACAAAGAGCATGGAATTAAGCAGGAATTTTCAGCACCTGGAACTCCACATCAAAATAGAGTTGTATAGAGAAAGAACATGACTCTCATTGAAGCTGCACGAACTATGCTTGATGAAGTAAAGCTGCCAACCTACTTTTGGGCTGAAGCTGTGCAGACTGCTTATTTTACACAGAATGCTACACTCATAAACAAGAATGGAAAAACACCATATGAGATGGTGAAGAAAAAGAAGCCAAATCTGAAATACTTTCATGTATTTGGATGCAAGTGTTTTGTTCTTAAGACTCATCCTGAACAGCTGTCAAAATTTGATCTAAAAGTTGATGAAGGAATTTTTGTTGGATATCCACTTTCCACAAAAGCCTTCAGAGTCTACAATTTAAGAACAAGGGTTGTCATGGAATCTATCAATGTATCTTTTGATGATAAAAAGATTACTGGACTTGAAGATTTCAATGATCATGATCAGCTGAGATTTGAAAATGAAGATTTAAATTCTGATTTTGTAAATTCTGATGGCTTAAATCCTGATCCTGTAAGTTCTGACTGGTTAAATTCTGATGTCATTGAAACTGTGGTAACTACTCCAAGGGAAACTACACCTATTTAGGGGGAGCAAGCTGAAGATACTACCACAACTCAAGACTCTCAAGAAGCATCAGAACCTGTCACTGGCTCCTCAAGTTCTGATTCATCAAGTTCTGATGAGCCAAATTCTGATAATTCTGGAAACTCTGATTCTTTAAATCCTAAAGGATCCAACTCAAATTCTGAAGTTTCAGAGAGCATAACTACATGGGGAGCATCAGAAAATACTGATGGAGACAACATGGATCATGCGGGAGGATCCAGTTCTAGAAATCAACTTCCATCTGCAAGGAAGTGGATCAAACCATATACACTCGACTTAATAATTGGAGATCCTGAAGCAGGTGTCAGAACTAGAACTGAAACATCAAATGAATGTCTCTATCATTCCTTTCTATCTCAGACTGAACCAAAGAAAGTGGATGAGGCTCTTCAAGATGCTGATTGGGTGCAAGCAATGCAGGAAGAGTTAAATGAATTTGAAAGAAATAAAGTATGGACCCTAGTGCCAAGACCAAAGAACAGATCAATTGTTGGCACAAAATGGGTGTTCAGAAACAAAACTGACAGTGATGGCATAATTACAAGAAACAAAGCAAGGCTGGTTGCTAAAGGCTACTCTCAACAGGAGGGTATTGATTATGATGAAACATTTGCACCAGTTGCTAGATTGGAAGGCATAAGAATCTTTTTGGCTTATGCTGCTCACAAAAAGTTCAAAGTCTTATAAATGGATGAGAAAAGTGCTTTTCTCAATGGAGAATTAGAAGAAGAGGTATATGTTGAACAACCTCCAGGATTTGTAGATCCAAAATTTCCAAAACATGTCTACAGACTTGACAAAGCACTTTATGGCCTTAAGCAAGCTCCAAGAGCATGGTATGAGACTCTAGCTCAATTTCTTTTGGAAAGTGGATTTAACAGAGGCACAATTGATAAAACATTGTTCTACCTCAACCATGGAAAAGACTTACTTTTGGTACAGATATATGTTGATAATATCATATTTGGTTCTACTAATGCCAAACTCTGTGAAAGGTTTACAAAACTAATGCAGTCAAGATATCAAATGATTATGATGGGAGAACTTAGCTATTTTCTAGGACTTCAAGTCAAGCAAAATGAAGAAGGTACTTTCATACATCAATCCAAGTACACCAGAAATTTTCTGAAGAAATTTGGAATGCAAGACTGTTCAACTGCATCCACTCCCATGGCCACTGCAACCAAGTTAGATAAAGATACTGGTTCATCAGTAGATATAACTAACTACAGAGGTATGATTTGCTCTTTACTCTATTTAACTGCAAGTAGACCTGATATCATGTATGCTACCTGTCTTTGTGCAAGATTTCAGGCTGATCCAAGAGAACCTCATCTAATAGCTGTGAAAAGAATTTTCAAGTACCTCAAGGGTACAGCTGATCTAGGATTGTGGTATCCTAGCGAATCAGATTTTAAGCTAATAGGTTACTCAAATGCAGATTTTGCAGGATGCAAAATAGACAGGAAAAGCACTAGTGGAGGCTGCCAATTTCTTGGAGGCAGATTGGTTTCTTGGTTTAGCAAGAAATAAAAATCAATTTCCACATCAACTGCAGAAGCAGAATATATTGCTGCAGGAAGCTGTTGTACACAGATTCTTTGGATGACGAATCAGTTACTAGACTATGGGTTAGAATTTTCTAAAATACCTATTTACTGTGATAATCAAAGTGCTATTGCTATGATAGGTAATCCAGTTCAACACTCAATGACAAAGCACATCAGCATTAGGTACCATTTCATAAGGGAACATGTGATGGAAGGTACAGTGGAATTGTATTTTGTTCCAACAGATCAACAACTAGCAGATATCTTCACAAAACCACTATGTGAAGCTACTTTTACAAGACTGGTAAATGAACTTGGAGTGGTTTCAGGTTCTTTCTCAAAATCTGCTTAGTTTTTGTTCTCATGCATCAGAATTTATGATCAGTTTTTACAGATTGTCTTATCTCCATGTAAACTGTGCTTAAATTGTAATACATTAAATGCTGATTATTATCTGATATGGATCTATATACTCTGATAGTGTTTTGAATGTTCTGTGACTATTCAATCCAATGAGGATTACTGTGCTAGATGCTGACCTAATAGTCTTTAACATACTAGAAATCCCATGTTTGAATTAGTTGTTTATGTGGAAATTCATTAACACAAGAAAATTCTGATTTTGAGCTTAGTCAAATTTACTTTGTGTATCTTATTACTAAGTCACAAACTAGATTGTTGCTTCTCATTTGCCAAATTCTGATGTCAGTAAATCTTAAGAATGAACCACATGCTTGATAAGCCTCACTTATCTAAAGAAAAGAAAAAAAAATTGAAGTCAGGTACTCCTTTGTGATCTAGAGTAAATATGTGGCAGGGAAGACCCAAGTGCATTGCTGGTATGTATTAAAAAAGCAAATCAATTTTTCTTGGTGACTTTTCACATTCTCTGATTACTGGAGAAATACTCTGATAATAGCATAAATTCTGATAGCAGTTGTGACTCACTTACACTGAGAAGCCACTGTAAAAAGGAATTTCAAAAGATGCATAAAATAAGCACAAACAGTTGAGGTGGACTCTTGCATAAATTTGTTCTATAGTAGACTTCATAATTAAAGACAGATTTTAAGTACCTTTCTTAGTTATGCCTTATTTCTAAGATGTACTAAAGTTTATTAGACTTTAATCTTTATCTGATATTTTGCTAATGCACACACTCTCACTCCAAATGAATGATGAAAATTACTGTGGTGATTAAGTTGTTTTTGACAAACAAATAAGTGTCATTTGCATAAATTCTGAGGACAAGTTCTGATGATTAAAATCTGAAGAAACAAGTCAGTTTTTGTATGAAGAATCACAGAAACAAACATTCACTTTCTGAGAACATAAGCCATGTTCTGATGACCGTTAAAATATGATAATAGTCAAGTTCTGATATTAAATCCTGATGGAAACTCTGATGCTTACGTGACATTATTTATTTACTTGACTTATTTGTGGTAATACTGAGCGGTCATATTTTATCAGAATATATTTAAGTGAGATAAAAAGAGTCAAAATCATTTGTTTAGTGGGAAACGTGTTTGTCTTGAAAAACTGCATGTGCATAATAATTACTGCTTATTTCTCGTGCCCACTAACTACTGCTTTAACTATTTACTGACTGTTCACATGTTGCCAGGTGTAAATTGTCTGCCATGCTTCACAAATATAGTTGTTGTCACGTGGGTATATAAATAAGAAAGTTAAAAGATTTTCTAATCTTTTACCTACTTTTCTCATTCTCTCATCTCTCTTATTTTCTCTCACCCACTAATATTTTCTGAAGCTCTATTTTGTCACAGGCATTTTATCAAACTCTTTGTGTATACACTATTCTCACTTGATTTTTCACAGAAATGGCACCAAAAGACATCGTTTTTAATGAAGCTAAGTTTGTTCCTAACAACTACTTGGCTATTCTTAGCAAGGACGAAGCCCCATCAGATCTTCACTTCGTTCAGGACTTTCTTGCTAACAGTGAGATTGGATATGCATTGACCCAACCTCAATCAATCTCAGGAACTCAAGTGCTGGAGTTCTGGATGAGTGGTATGTATGATGATGGTGGTACAAATGGGTCCCCAAGTATTATTTTCACAACAGAGGAGGAAGAACATGTGGTGACTGTGTCTACAGTTCGCCAAGCTCTACATCTGCCAGAAGAGTGCACTTTTTCAACAGTTGAGAAGCCAGCTCTTCAACAGATGATAGCTAATCCGGGTTATGAAAAATCATTGTCCAAGCTGGGACAATTAAAGAAACCCCACATCAGAAGGGAGTGGAGTTTCTTCTTTGACTGCATCACCAAGGCTTTTGCAAACAAGTGCTCCAATTTTGATGCAATCCCTATCCTAAGTCAGCAAATTGGGTATGCTCTAATTACTCAATCTCATTTTGATTATGCTAGTGTTGTACTAGGTTTCATAGGTGATATGATGACAGAAGATAGAAATATCATTTATTTTGCTAGATTCTGTCAGCTTTTATATAGTTTCTGTTGCTCTGATGCACCCCAACTTGCAAGTGAGTTGATTGAACCTTTTAAACTTGCTAAAAGAGCTTTTACTGACTTATTATCTACTGATAATAAGAAAACTGTTCTAAGACCCCTTCAAATTCCACAATCAGTCAAACAGGTCTAAGTAAACTCTAACCCAACCACCTATACTACCATATATCCTGATGTCCAACCATCCTAACCTCCATTAGCACCTACACAACCTACCACTTTTCAACCTCAACCAACTCAATCTACCATCAGAACATACTTCCAACCAGCACAATCCTCACAACAACAACCATTAGCACCTACCATCAGACCTTCATCCTCAAGGCCTAAAAGAGCAAAATTTGTTCCTAAATCTCCACCAAGGAGAAAAAGGATGATTCTAAGAGATAAATCAGATGATAAAGAAGCACGGGGTCATGCATCAGAACTTGTGCCTGTGGAAGCTGAAAATGTTGTTTTGCAGAAAGAAAAAGAAGCTGAAGGTTCAACCCATAAGATAAATACTGAAGCTGAGGGTTCTGATAATTTGAAGAGGAAAAGAACTGTAAGTTCTGATGCTACTCAGGAAACTCCTACACCATCTAGGAGATCTAAGAAATAGAGGGCAGGAAGGCACATGGCTCAACCTCCATCAGAGGATACTGAAGAAGCTAAGGAAGGGGATCAGGAATTTCTGATCTCAAAAGAACCAATTATCATTGAAGCCCTTCCAGAACCAAAAGACATTGGTATAGATACAGTGATCACACCTCCTGTCTCTCCACTCAAAGCTACAGATAATGCTGAAGAACAAGACACAATTTCTGAAATAGATATTCACAATCTGAATATTCCTACTGTTCTTTATCTGGAAGCTCCAACAGCAACTCAACCATCTACTGTCAATTCTCCTATCTTACACACTACAAGAATAATATCAATAGACATCACACATTAGACATCGGTTAACTTTGCCACTGATGTTAAAAAAAATATTGACATCACCCCGTGTTTTTGTGATGTCTTTGTTCTTTGTAGACATCGGTTATAATTAAACCGATGTCTAAAATTCACCAAAAAAATAAAAATTTGCGCCCACCTTTTCTTTCCCCCGTTAGTGAAATTTTCATTCAGTTTTTAGTTCTACATTCCCCCCAATCCCAAAATTCTCCCCCTTAACCAAATTTTGGTTCCCCCCAAATCAATCTTCAGACACAACAAAATCAAACCTCTCTCTCTCTTGAAACTCTCTCTCTCTCTCTCGATCGAACCTCTCTCCCCTCATAATCTCTCTGAACTCCGGCCATCATCTCACCATCACAATCTCTCTCTCTCTCTCTCTCTCTCTCTCTCTCGAACTGGAACCTTTCTCTCTCTCTGAACCTCTCTCCGCTCTCAATCTCTCCGTTAAGCCTCTTTCAGTTAACCTATCTACTTCGGTAAGTGTTGTATCTACTTGAATCGAGCTGGTCTTCTCTGCGAACACCAGTTTTAAAAGTTGAGGATTTTAGAATTCAAAACCCTAATTTTGTAAATTGGGGTTTTTTCTAATTCGAAACCCTTATTTTTTTTATTAATTTAGTGTCTAAACTTGTTGCTTATACTTTTCTTCTTGTTGTATACAGGACCTAATCTGAGAAAAAGATTTAAAACTTTAGGTAATTTGGTTGTTTTTGGTTGTTCATGTGTATTTTTGTTTGTTTTTTTAATTTTTGTAAATTGTATAAAGTTAACGATCATTTCATGTCTACTGATTACATGGTATTCAATTCTTTCCTGTGATAATGAGCATGTTGGTAGCTAATTCCAGTATATATGTTTTTTTAAAAAAATAACTAATAGTTTACTAGTATTTTTTTATATCAGTGGTATATAGCTAATTATGTCAAGGGGAACTGTGTTGGATATCTAATTGTATGAATTTCCCTGTATGTTTTTGTTAACAAATTGTTGTCACTAATTTGTACATGTTCAGCATTTAATTATAGTTGCTTATTGGTTTCAGGAAGGTCACAAGGTATGCTTGAACGTCTATGACTTGAGTCAAGGAATGGCAAGGCAGTTGTCAATGACTTTTTTGGGTAAAGTTATAGAAGGCATTTGGTAAGTTCCTGATTGTTTCATTTGTCTTCTCTTTGCATGTTCTTTGCCTGTGTAAGCTAAGATTCTATTTTCATGAAAATTTAGCTTTTTATCTTTATGTTATGCATTTAGTTCTGGCATTTTATTATCTTAACTATTTTAGTATCTCGAATCGGTGCAGTCCACTCGGTATGATAAAAAGACCTATGTCCTTTGTTACTAGACTTCTGGTGCTTACAATCTGTGATGTCTTTGAACAAGCATTTATCGAAGTACTGCAAGTTTGATTTTTTCCAGGTTGTTTTTGCTGGATTCTCTGCTGAATCTGTTGCCCAAAGAATAAGTGATTGTAAACCAAAGGTACTGATAAATTGCAATGCTGTCATGCGAGGGTCTAAGCTAATACGTCTCAAACAGATTGTTGACGCTGCACTCACAGAATCATCGAAGAACGGGTTCTCTTTAGGTATGTTTTCTTTTGTTAAAGAAAGACCGAGTACATGAAATAGTGTAACCTGTTTGAGTCACAATATGAAATATGTTACCACTGATTGATTTGCTGATATGATTCTTTCTAGTTAGGGACTTGTTGATTCTGATACCTTACCACTAAATGTCTCAAGAGAAATGCTTTAGTAGCACAGCAGTTTGAAGACGATAAAAAAGAAACTCAGAATATCGTTTTCATGAGTTTCTTGAAAAATACTAATTACGTGAGTTTTATGTGCTAATTACTAATTACGATCTACCAAATACTCATGCATTCATTGAAATAACTTTTTACGGTTCTAAAAACTCTTATGAGAGCGGCCTAGTTACTGCTTCCTGTCTGTCTATGAGCAGTTCACCCAGTCCTGCATACATAATGACTTTCATCTTTTCCACCCTTTAACTCCTTGATACATAATATATTTAAGTTTCTATCATGCACTTTAATTAAAGCCATTCCATGCCAGGGATGAAAGTTTATAGCACTGAGGAGAAGGAATTGATTATGGAACCAACACTGAAGCGGGCAGGGAACCCTAACATCCTTGTAGCAGCCAAGGCATTTGGATTGAAAGCCACTGTTCAGGTAGTCTTAATTCATTTCTTTTAGATCCCACTACCAGCTGGGACGAGCACAAGAGTACACCCACACACACATATTAAATGGTATTGCTTTTGACTTACATGATCTCTCTCTCTCTCTCTCATACACACACACACACACACACATTTCTTCCCCATATTATTGTGAATTCTAATTCCTGAGAGTGTTTCAGGTGGTTGACTTGCAGGTATTTGCTTCTCCACGTATCACCCTGAAGCCACTGGTTCCATCATTCCCTTATTTTGCAAAAATATTAGTGTCTCTTATGGAGAAGGTGAGGTGTATTGTACAATATATTTATTTTACCATTATGCTTAATTATATGTCAACATGAAAAAGTCTTTTTACGCTATCTACGGGTATAATCCTTTTTAGAATCTTTCTACTAGTATTTAACTTTTTCTTCATAGCAAGTTCTTGCATTAGTGTTTGTTATTCTCTCATTCTTGAAGGAATCTGACGATGCACTTTCCCAAATACATAATTTATCAAACAAGAATGTAGTGAAAAGATGCTACATATTAATGTCACTTCTTCTTTGTCATTGTAAATGACTTCACAAATGTTTAAACAAGCTTCTTATCGTATCTCTCTCGCACTGTCTTGAATTTCCAATCATGCAGCCTCATGTTGACTTTGGACTAAAGTTGCTCGGAGCAGATGCTATGTCCATCCCGGGCCTGTATAGCTTTGTCCAGGTGTGTATAATCTTGTCTATGTTTTGCAGTAATATTTTTAGTTAGCATTGGAATTTTTCTTACTTTTCCTTAGAACAATATTTTTTTTTCTTTTTTTCCTAATAGTTTTCTGCTGCCCTTGATTTCTGCTCACTAGCGTAACGTAGCACTTGCTACTTACCGGAAGTTACGTGAATTTATCTTAGCTACTTTGAGCATGGAACACAAAATCCATTTGACGAGCCCATCCCTTCCAATCTGAGAAAATTATGAATTGATGATATCAAAACCCAAAAATGATTATTCAGTCGTATCTTCACACTCTACATAATCTGAAAAATCTATTAATCTATTTATCTTGTGCTAGTCTCTAGTTTTGTGTTTCCAGTTGTGCTGTAGGTCAGTTTGGTAATAAATCAATTATGCATGCTGCAAGCTTTTCGGCTCCGGTGGCTGGATCCACCTATGTTGGCTTAAAACCTAGCCCGCCAAAGCTGATTCGAATGGATCTAAAACTCACTGTATGAAGGTACTTTGATCGGAACTTCTATTTTTGTTTTTAATTTTTTTTAAGCTGCTTATATTACCACCTTTTGTACTGCTTATAGTTGGCTCTCGTTTGTGTGTAAACAGACTTGGAATCCGATTGATAACAAGAATTTGCTATTTGCATCCACTCTTTATCATAATTTAAATTATGTTGTAAACTTTCAGTTTAGCAGGTGTATTGTTTCTTGATAGTTGATAGTGATAGAAATTGGACTCCAATGGTAGAAACTGCATATCTTTTATATAGAAAATATTCAATGTGTGTCCGATGTTATCAAATTTTCTATAAATGCATTCCAAATTGTGGCACTGATGAATAATTTTGTTCAATCTTGAAATTGCCATCTCTGGAGATGAACTTTCTGTTTCTTTTCTCTCTTGCATGCACAAAATCATTATATAAATCAATGGCTTGAAGCAATACTCTGTGGTCTGAAGTTTTTTGTTAAGCAGGGGTTGAAATACTGATCTCTTGTTCCGAACATTTTTGTCTACAGCTGGGGTATGTTTATCGCGAGAATAGCAGAATTCCTAACTACTACGATGGGAGGTACTGGACAATGTGGAAGCTTCCCATGTTTGGTTGCACAGACGCATCTCAAGTCCTCCATGAAATCGCGGAATGCAAGAAGGCATATCCTAGTGCTTACATCCGGTGCCTGACTTTTGATAACATTAGGCAAGCTCAATGTATGTCGTTCGTCATCCAAAAGCCCACAACCACCTCCTAGATCCTCTGCTCCTTGAAAAAGTTGCAGTGCAACCCTGTTCTGCTTCTGCATGTTCTGCTTCTACATGTTCAATGAAATCAATGAGTGATTCCATAGGGGTAATTCAAAATTTCCTTATTCTAAACTGCTTATAGTAGTTAATATTGCTAAAAGGAATTGGCTGTACATAGTTGTTTGTATCAGTTGTGTTGTCATACTCAACAATTTTCATTAGACTGAATGTCTTTAGTTGGTTTCTGGAGAATGTAATAGTTTAGATTTCAGATCATATGTTTTACTATTTTGGTCGACGTTCTCAGACAACAATTACACAATTAGTGATGTAAAACTTTACACAATTTGGTCTATAAACTTCTTACACATCACTTTCAATTAAGAAAAGTTGATGTCAAAAAAGATAATGTACATCACTTTAAGGTAAAAACTGATGTCAAAGAAATCCAAGTTCAAGTTTAAATGAAATATAGAAATCACTTTGTTTAAGATTAAACTGATGTCAAGTAACATTATAAACATCACTTTTAACCAAACAAAACTGATGTCAAAAAATACAATGTACATCAGTTTCAGACAAACAACTGATGTTAAAGACTAACATGTTCAAGTCTAAATGATACATAGACATCACTTCATTCTAGAAAACACTGATGTCTATACGCTAAATTAGACATCACCTTTCATTAAAGAAAGAGATGTTTAATATGTCATTTTACATCACCTCTGTCAAAATTATCGATGTTTTTGTGACAAAAAACATAGCTCAATATATGTTTAATATGTTTTAATAGGTGTAATTTAGTTATTAAATAATTTTGTTATAGCATTTTTTGTAAAAAATCATCACATAGACATCAGTATTTTTCACTAAAATCGATGTTTTTGTGACAAAAAACATAGCTCATGATATGTTTAACATGTTTAATTAGGTGTAATTTAGTTATTAAATAATTTACTTATAGCATTTTATGTAAATAATCAACACATAGACATCTGTTTTTTAACTAAAATCGATGTCTAATCGAGTATAGACATCGGGTATTCACCGATGTCTAGAATAGACATCACCGACATCAACATCGGTTGGGAAACAGCATAGACATCAGCCAAAAAGCGATGTCTATGGACTTTTTTCTTGTAGTGACAGGCTGAGATACCAACAACTCCTATTCTGGAGATAAATTCTGATGCTTAGAATTTAGATGAAGCTGGTATATACTCTCCTTCTGTTACACACACTCTTGTGTTGTCAGAAGATGATGGATTTTCTGCAAGTTCTGGAGAGTCAGCTCTAGTAAATGCTCCAATTCTTGGAAATGAGGCATTAATCCAAAAGTTTGTTAAACAGGCTGCCCCTATTCCTTGGGAAGATACTCATAGAGGAGTGGAGTGGACCAAGAAGTGGAATGAAACTGATTTCATTCCAAGCTCTAAAGTTCTGACCGATCATATTGCTAAAGCTAATGAGCTGATGACAAATTCTGATTTCAAGACTCAACTCAAAGTCACAGCTCTAAGTGTCAAGACTTTTCAAGGTCAACACTCTACAACTCATGAAAAGGTTGACAAACTTCTTGAAAAAGCTGAAAAGCTGGATATGGAGACCAAGCTTGATAAAAAGAGGTTTATCAGACCTATTTCTGAAAAAGTTGAAGCAATTGAGAAGGTTCAAGAGAAGCAACAGGCCCAAATTACTGAGGTCCTGCAGAATCAAGCTTCTCAAAAAGCTCAATTGGATGAGATTCAATCTTCAGTAGAACTTCTTCTCTCTCTCCTACTACCAGATGATGCCAAAAAAGGGGGAGAAGGTAGTTAAGTCCAAATGCTCTACCAGTTAGATACTGAAGAAAAAGGATAATAATGGTGATGACCAGGAAAACTATAATAAGAGTAGAGGTCAAGAAAAAGTTCAAGGAAAATCTTCACAGAAAGTAATTTCTGATGTAAGCAAATCTTCTACACAGAACAAGTCAAGTTTTGATGTTGTGAATGCTAAAAGTATGATATCAAGTTCTGATAAGCAAAGTCTGATGACAAAGCCTGATGTTCTGATTTAAGGTGGAAGTCAGGACTCTCAGAAGTTTCTGCAAACTCTAAAGCTAAAGGGAAAGCAGACTACTATCTACTACAAGGATCCCAAGATTCAGACACTTGATGAAGAGATTGCTAGAAGATTATTTCTAAAACATAATCCTGGAATGGATTTAGAAAATCTCAAGGAGGAAGAAGCTAGATTTAAAGCTGAGAAGATAAATCTAAAGTCTAAAGTTTCTATTGCAAAGAAACCTCCAAGGCCTAAGGAAAAATGCATTGTGATCAAGGAGAAATCAAATACTGATCAAGGAGAAACCTCCAAGATCTAAGGAAGAAGGCATTATGAACCAACATATCCACATGAGATGAAGATTCCTCAAATCCTGATAAAACTTGTGTACAAAATGGTTCAAGTTAATGATGATACTCTTGCTGAAGATGAATCTGTTCAAACTCTGAAAAGAAGAAAGATCACTAAAGAATCCAAGACAACCTCTGACATAGCTCAAGTTGTTCAGAGTCAAGAACAGCAAGCTACAGAAGAAACAACAAGTTCTGATAAAGACATCAACCTCTGACAGAGCTCGAGTTGATTTAGACAAGATGAAAGTAGCTGGTAAAAAGAAACTTCTATGGAAGAATGTCAGACCATCAAATCCAAAGAAAAGCCAATTGCTGTCTGATTTCATGACTATTGGGTTAAATGCTAGAGAACCAAGAGATAGAGCAGGGCTAGGTTCTGATAAAGCTAAGATCAAGACAGGAGTTGAAGTTGCTACTAGAGATCCATTTTTGTTAACTGACAGAACTCTTGAAGATGTTACACAGAAACACCTTGATAAGGTTCTCTCTGTTAAAGTGGTACTGGATGCTCATGACAAGCATAATGTCAAAGAAAATCTGATTCTATTTCTTGAAGATGGAAGGACATATCAAATGTCAGAATCAGATGTGCTGAATGAATCTCTGAAAGAACTTCAATTCTTTCATTATCTTTTAGAGATAAAGTCTGATATTACCTGGAGATGGTCAAATTTCATTATGAAGACCATAAGAGATAAAGAAAGAATTTCTGGTTCAAGGGTTACATAATTCATTCCTAACATAGTTGAATATGATGGAAGTGAAATTCCAATGAAGAAGGATTCTGCTAAACTTGAAGTGATTTTGAAAGAGAAATGTCCGTGCTACAATGAAGATTCTTCTCATCCAAGGGTAATAAGACTGGGTGATGGTTTAGGAAGAAATCATATCTCTGCTCTAAGGACTGCAATCTACCAGATTGGAAGTCTGGGTGAAGAATGGAAGCAAGTCAAAGCTACACTATCTCAAGTCCTGAGGAATAAAGAAGAAAAGCTGATATCAAACTTTGTCAAGAATCACTTTGGATTCAGATTGACTCATTGAGATTGGTAAAAGCTACAAGGACTGTAAGTTGTAGTTAGTTATCTTATTAAACTCTTATTGCATTTGTACTTAAAATGTTTTTGACATCATCAAATCTATTAACTTGTATATTTTGCGTAATTTACAAGTTGGGGGAGATTGTTAGATATATTTGAGATGTCATGTCTAATCTGATTTGTGTTTAGTTTTCAGAACTTAACAACATGACATATCAAGACTTACTGGAAATCAGTATTTACTGAAGTTAGAACTTAATATCAGAACTTAAGGTATTAGAAGATACATATTAGTACTTAAGTGCGGAAGACTTTCATATAAAGAATGTGACTGATTTACAGGAGAGAAGATCTGGACTAAAATAATAGAAGATATGAATGGAAAGAGTTAGAGGACTAGAAGACTTGTAGAAGATATCTGATTGATATATTTTAGGAGACAGAATTGTATTCCATATCAATTAGAATATATCTTGTAACTGTGTACTATATAAACACGGCTTAGGGTTTACACTATAAGTGTTATCATTATCAAGAATATTATTCATTGTAACCTAGCAACTCTTAGTAATATTTATTCATCGCTGAGAGAGAACACCAGTTCATATTGTAACATAGTTTATTTGAATATACTTGATCTTGGTTACATACTTGTGTTGAAATCGATTTGATTCTATAAACACTGTATTCCCCTTCTACAGTGTTGTGTGACCAAACACAGTTTCAGGCCAAAACACAAATCATTTTATAGCTAGTTACACATAAATGACATATTAAAACACATAATTTATCATTAATACGATATAATACAAGCGTAATTTCCCAGGCGTTACATTCTCCCCCCCTCAATAGGATTCTGTCCTCAGAATCTCGCTAAGAAAACAAATGGGGATACTTTTCTAACATTTCGCTTTCAAGTTCCCAGGTTAACTCTTCAACTATAGGATTTCTCCACAAAACTCATACTAAATATACATACTTATTTCTTAATACTTTCTCTTGCCGATCTAAAATGCTTATTGGGTGTTCTACATAAGACAAATCAGGTTGAATTTCTATCGGCTCAAATTCTATTATATGTCTAGAATCAGGATTATATTGCTTAAGCATTGACACGTGAAATACATTATGAATATGCTGCATGTGAGGTGGTAGAGCTAACTCGTACGCAACCTTCCCGACTTTCTTCAAGATTTCAAATGGACCAACATATCGTGGCTTTAATTTACCCTTGTTGCCAAATCTGGTTAATCCTTTCCATGGCGATATCTCGAGTAATACATGCTCTCCTTCTTGGTAGTCCATATCTTTCCTGGCTTGATCCGCATATTTGCGTTATCGATTTTGCGCTGCTTCAAGTCGCTTTCGGATAAGCTCTATCTTCTCCTTGGTTTGCTTGATCAATTCTGGACCTAGAATTTTGCGTTCTCCACCTTCATCCCAATACACAGGCGATCTACATTTTCTTCCTTATAAAGCTTCGTAAGGTGGCATCCCAATGCTTTTATGATAGTTTTTGTTGTAAGAAAATTTTACTAACGGTAAATGCTCGTCCCAACTACCTTCAAAATTAATCGCGCAGACTCACAACATATTTTCAATTGTTTGAATAGTTCTTTCACTTTATCCATCTGTTTGCGGATGATAAGCGGTACTCATATTTAATTTGGTTCCAAGGCATTCTTGAAATTGTCTCCAAAATCTTGAATTGAAACGTGGATCTCGATCAGATGCAATAGATACTGGAACTCCATATCGCATTACAACATCCTTGAGATATAAGTGCACTAACTTGTCGAGTGAAAATCTTTCGTTGATTAGTAGAAAATGTGCTGACTTCTTTAGTCTATCAATAATTATCCAAATTATATTATGATTTGCTCTGGTCCTTGGAAGTCCTACCACAAAATCCATCACTAAATTTTCCCATTTCCATTCTGGAATATCCAGTGTTTGTAATAATTCGCTTGGACGTTGATGTTCTGCTTTGACTCGCTGACATGTGTATCATTTACTTACCCATTCCGCTATTTCTTTATTCATATTCGGCCACCAAAAGTTTTCTTTCAGATCTCGATATATTTTTGTGCTTCCGGGATGTATGGAATATTTGAGCTGTGAGCATCTCGTAGTATTTCTTCTTTCAGTTCTGGCACATGAGGTATCCAGATTCTTAATGAAAAATGTAGAATTCCATCATTATCCTTCTGAGTTGTGATTTCTTCTCCTGTTAAGTTGTCGTCATCTTGACTCATCACTTTTCTTGACATCTTCGAATCTTTTCCAACAGTTCTGGCTGGAAAGTCATTACATGAATAGCTTCAATGGATTCATTTGGGATACGAATCTCAATTTCCAATTTCTCGAATTCTTTAGCTAATTATTCTGAAGAAGTCAACAAATTCAATTTTTCTTTTCGGCATAGGGCATCTGCTACAACATTCGCTTTTCCTGGATGATAGCTGATTGTAACATCATAGTCCTTGATCAACTCTAACCATCATCGATATCTCATGTTAAGTTCTTTCTGTGTAAAGATATACTTTAAACTCTTATGATCCGTGTAGATTTCACATTTCTCAACGTAGAGATAGTGTCTCCAAAGTTTCAGTGCAAATATGATTGCTGCTAATTCCAGATCATGCGTAGAATATTTTTGTTTATGAGGATTCAATTATCTCGAAGCATATGCAATTACATTACCATGTTGCATCGATACACATCCTAGTCCTTGATATGAAACATCGCTGCAAATAACGAAATCTCCCTGCTCATCTGGTAACACAAGTACTGGTGCAATTACTAATCAGTTCTTCAGTTCTTGAAAACTTTCTTCACACTTGTCATCCCATACGGACTTTTCACTTTTTCGAGTCAACTTGGTCAGCGGCGTTGCTATCTTCGCAAAATCTTTGATAAATCTTCTATAGTAACCTACCAATCCCAAGAAACTTCGGACTTCTGTTGGTGTCTTTGGCCTTTCTCAATTCAGTACGGCTTCAATCTTTACTGGATCAACTTTAATTTCTTCCATGCTAATGATATGCCCTAGAAATTATACTTCTTTTAACCAAAATTCGCATTTCGAGAACTTCGCGTAAAGCTGTTCCTTTCTTAAAATTTCCAAAGCAATCCTCAGATGCTCGGCATGTTCCTCTTCAATCTTTGAGTAA
Organism: Apium graveolens; assembly: GCF_009905375.1. Taxonomy (NCBI): domain Eukaryota; kingdom Viridiplantae; phylum Streptophyta; class Magnoliopsida; order Apiales; family Apiaceae; genus Apium; species Apium graveolens. The sequence continues at coordinate 31,144,393 of NC_133656.1, read as the reverse complement.
ATCAAGATGTCATCAATAAATATAATCACAAATTTATCCAAGTATCTCTTGAATACTCTGTTCATTAAGTCCATGAACGCTGCTGGTGTGTTGGTCAAACCAAATGCCATTACGAGAAATTCATAATGTCCATATCTAGTATGAAAAGTAGTCTTGGGAATATCTCCAGCTTTAATCTCCAATTGATCGTATCCTGATCTTAAGTCTATTTTGGAAAACCATGCGGCTCCTTTCAGTTGAACAAACAAATCATCGATCCGCGGTAAAGGATATTTATTCTTGATAGTCAGCTTATTCAGTTCACAATAATCGATACAAAGTCGTATGCTATCATCTTTCTTTTTCACAAACAATACCGGTGTCCCCCACGGGGATATACTGGGTCTTATAATTCCTCTGTCCAGAAGATCTTGTAATTACGTTGATAATTCTTTTATTTCAATCGGTGCCATCCGATACGGAACTTTCGAAACTGGTAACGTACCTGGTGCCAAATCGATAGTAAACTCAATTTCTCGCTCCGGCGGTAACCCTGGAAGTTCATCTGGAAAGATATCAGGAAATTCACATACAACTGGAATATCTTCTATCTTATAACTTTCCTTTTCGGTATCCAATACATAAGCTAGATAAACTTCACATCTCTGTCGTAGTAATTGCTTAGTCTGTATTATTGTCAGAAATTTCTTCTGATATTTATCGCCTCTAAATATTATCGTTGTATCTTCTGCAGTTCGTAATTTCACTTTCTTGTTCGCACAATCGATCTTGGAATTATGACAAGCTAACCAATCCATCCCTAAAATAACATCAAACTCTCCTAACTTGAAAGGAATCAAGTCTACAGAGAAATGATGTCCGGCTATTTTGATATCGCACTCGGGACATACTCGGTCTACAGAAACTTGGTCGTCATTCGCTAATTTTATAATTAACGTCTCGCCCAACCATTCAGTTTCATAATATATCTTATCAATAAATTCTTCAGAAATAAAAGATCTTGTAGCTCTAGAATCAATCAATACTTTTGCATCTACGGAATTCATAGAAAGCATACCTACAATCACACTAGGACTCTGCACAACTTCCTTCATTGTCTTGTTAAAAGTTCTTGCTCTAGGATGATTGTATTGTGGTGGTGGAGGTAATGCCAACACTTTCAGAACACTAGCGGCCATAGTTGGTCCTATACAATCCCTAGCAACATGTCCTTTCCTCCCACGTTGGAAACAAGTAACTTCTGTTCTTCCCGCTGGATATTCATTGGAGTAGTGCCCTTTCTATTTGCATCTGAAGCATCTCACATTGGCCTTGATACAGACGCCCGTATGTTTCTGACCATATGTTTTGCAGTACGGTAGTGGGGGTCTGATAATTCCCTACTGATTGGGAGCTTTGAAACGATTACCTGCTCTCTGGTTGCCTTGTCCTGTCCTTTTGAAATTCATGTCGGGGCTTGGAATCCCCACTTCTTGTTTGAACGGTTCTGAAAATTTCCTTGTCCCTTTTCCTTTTGGGACCTTTCACTTTCCCCTTCAATAATCATAGCTTTCTGGACCACGGCGATGTAAGTCGTCAATTCAAAAACTGCAACTCGACTGCGAATCCATGGCTGTAATCCCTGTTGGAATCTCTGAGCATGTTTCTCTTCAGTATCCACTTGCTCTGGAACAAACCTAGCCAATTCTAGTAAACTTGGCTTCGAATTCTATCACGAACATATTCCCTTACTTCTGTTCTAAGAACTTAATTTCCATCTGGTTCTTCACATAATGAGGAAAATGTTTCTCCAGAAATAACTCTTTAAACCTATCATAAGTCACAATGTCTTCACCCTCTAAGGCTTTCCTGGATTTCCACCAATAATTCGCTTCTCCTTTCATGAAATAGCTAGCAAAATCAGTCTTTTGTTCCTCTTCAACTTTCACAAGTGTAAATGCTTTCTCCATTTCTTTTAGCCAAACCCTAGCCTTAGTAGGATCTACTGTACCCTCAAACTCTAGAGGTTTAACTGACTGAAACTGCTTAAAGGTAACAATAGACACAACTTGTGGTAACTGAGGTTCAGAACGAGGTGGCTGTTGTAGCATCTATTGCTGAATCTATTGTTATTGCTACATTATTACCATCTGCTGTTGCATCAGATGGAACATTTGGTTCATAGTATCATTAGTCTGTCCCTCAGAGTTCTGTTGGAGGTTTCAGTTCTGGTCTTTCTTTTTGGTGCCATTTTTTGATAATAAAACTAACGATTCTTTTTAATAATTTATGAAACAATTGAGGATAGATAAAGAAACAATTTATCTGGTATTAAAACAGGAAATTTAAATAATGGATAATGGAAAGAAAACAATTTGACTGATATTAACACAAGAAATTTAAATGATTTGAAATTTTAACAATCAGTTGAAATGATTTTGTAACTTGAAATAAAAATGATGGTACACTGTTTTAGATTAAACAGAATTTAAAATATGAAAAACTGTAAAATAATAAAATAAATGTAAATGCGGTAAAAACTGAAATTTAAATAAACAAAAAGAAAAAGTTAAAAAAGTTTATTTTATATATATGACACCAGCCTCAGGTGTACGTGCTTGATACAAAAAGTCTCGGTTAGATCTATCATGGATACTGCTACTACAAGTCAAACTAGATACTACACACATACATAGCTAACAACACTATACTACGCTGCATATATCTACATATGTCACATATAATACACAACAAGTCTCCTGCTGTCAAATCTCAAAACTCTGGCGGAATGCGCCTCAACTCATCTTGAAGTATCTGAATAACCGACTGTGCCAAATGGGTAGCTCTATGATACTCTGTATTGGAGTGCGGCCCATCATGCATCAAAGCATCCAACTCAAAAGTAGCACTCATCACTGTCGACTGAAGTCTCTGCCTCATCATGTAGTCTGGCTGAAGTGCAGCTAACGGTCCCCTATCTCTCTGATCAAACAAACCCATGATCTCGCTGCATTGAGATCTCCAATACACACCAGCCTCTCTAACAACACTGTACTCATGTTATGGAACCATATGTGGTGCTGCAACCTTCCCCACAAACTCCGGTGATGGAACTCTCAGTATCCCTGCTATGCCCTGTTGTGGAAAACCCAACTGTAATCCCCCATCATACTCATCCATCACCTCAACTGGGGCCATCTAAAACACCTCTGGCTCTATAGCATGCACCTGTAAAGGAGGTAATACTGCTGGTGGAAACACCGGCTCAATCTCTGGGATAAACTAATACTCAAACGGAAGTAGAAGTGGAAGTATCGGCTCAAAGAACTCTAATGGATCAAACATCTCTATCGGATTTGGTATCTGTTCTGGAGCTGGTGGTGCCGGCTCCAGAGATAGTGGTGGTGATGGTGGAAGTGGTGGAAACACATGTGCTGACATTGGTGGTATAGCTGGTGCAGTTGGTCCAGTAACTGACCACTCGGAAGATCCTGACGATGCCATCTGATAATATAACAAAAAAAGAAGAAGGGTCACTTAACAAACCTAGAACTTATACCTTCTGAATCTAGACTTATCTAATCCTAACACTACTCTTCCTATCTTTCTATTCTTACCCTATGTGATCTTTCTATCTTATCCTAATCCTAATGTTCTTGTTTTCAAGGATCTAACCTATAGCTCTGATGTCAAACCTGTAACGCCCTCCAGACCCGGGGTATAAGTCTGGGGGTTACTAGCCAATCACCAAGCATGTACAACCTGTATAATAAATAAATAAATAAATAATATATATATATAAACCCCTTTACCACTAACCAGGATCTTTTTATGTTAAAGTATAAAAACAAGAACCTCTATCTAACTTTATTACAAACCAAATTTAAAATCTCACAAACACTCTTTATTACAAGCCATTGTCTAACAATTTTTAAACTACTTTTCTTATTTATTCAAACACACCCAATAACTATCTACAATACACCTGCTCAGACAACTCAAAACTTTCTTCTTGGATCGGGATCAACATCTTTGGTATGGGAGGGTCCCGCGGCTTGACTCGCTTCTTTACCACTCGAGTCCTGATAGGTTTCATTTTCCTTCTTAACTGAAAATAATAAGGTGAATAACAACAAGAAAAAGGTGAGCCATAAGTTGCTCAATAAGTCCGTAATATATAACCAGTGCTATATTAAGTTAAGTAAATCAGTAATTTGGTTACATCTGCAAGATATAACCTCTCGAGAAAAGAACGAATGCCACTATCAGCGAATAACAAATGAACTAAACTGGACACAAGTTCGCACCTATATCCTGCTGATCCACCAGGATACAGTGCAGATCTATATCTTAATATATAGATCTATTCGGGTACCCAGACTTTATGGCCCATCTCAAGGATCCGGTTATGTCCCGGTCCTTAGGATCAAGTATAAACCTGATCCCAATCGTCACTATCCAGTCCATAAAGGATCAATCAGAATAATTGGTATACTTTGATATATTCCAACACCAGAATATATCAATATGTGTGTATAACTATTGGAATATGAATAGAGGATTCAACGGAAAGGAGAAATCAGGAATCGAAATAAAATATGAAATATGGAATAATAACTGTGTATCAGTGTTTGTAAACAGGAATCATAAGTGTTCAATTGCGATAAGAATTTGAAGTAATTTCACTATTCTGAAATTGGACTAGGGGAAAAACTTACCTTTCACGTGATTTACCCCAAGTACTTCACCGTCGTCTATCACCGGCTCGACTCGCCTTGTTGGCTTTGCTTCTATCAAAGAGATAGACTTATTTAGTTATCTCGTAACTCAATCGCGTCTTAAACTGACTTCATATAGTCCTTATCGTCTACCCATACGCGTATTACTAACCCGCATATTAATTATTAATAAACCAGACTCGATTAAAAACATAATTCATATAAGCACATAGGCCACATAGTCATTCTAGGTTTAATATAATTTTTAGAATCGAAATCGACTCGCTATTCACTTTACCGAACAATATCTGACTCGTTTCCTATTTTTTGGAATTTATTGGACTCGTCCCTTCATGCAATAAAGCTTATAAGTAATTAAATATCGAAAGTCAACTAGATTCTAAAAGAAATTAGGATTTAAAACTATTATTAATGAAAACAGATCATTTTTCTTAGTCAAAGGGCTTTCGTTTCACTCGAATCGGATAAACGGTTCAATTATTATCATATAAGTACAAATAAATCAATTTATTATTCAATATAAATAATAATTATTAATTATTAAACCCTAAAATATTTTTTTAAATAATTATTTGGGAAAAATCAGAATTAAAAATGATTTTTCCATAATTTTTGGAATTAAAATGAAATTATTATGATTTATTAAAAATTATTTAATTAATTATAAAAATTATTAATCATTTTTAAATAATTAATAAATAAATAATAAATAATAAATAATTAAATAAATAAATAATTCTAATTTTTAGAAAATATTTCAGAATTATATATAATATAAATCAATTAATTAAATAATTAATTAATCAATTTATAAAATAAATAAAAACTGATTTTATAATTAATAAAAATAAAAATAATAATAATTTCTCAGAAATATTTGTCAGAAAAGGAAATCTGACAAAAACATATCAAAACCTGGTTAAAAATCGGGTTTGAATTCCGGTAAATGGGTCACCAAGAATCCAGAATCCGGTGACAATCCGGTCACCGGAAAATTTTCCTGCTAGTCTAATTCAGGCCAATACATGAATGGTGTGAACTGATTTTCAAAGGGTTTCATTCTAACTCAATGCAGGAACACAACCCCCAGGTTTTCCTGTGTCAATCATCCCCCTGTCGTCTTCTCCGGCCAAAAACCCGAAGAACTCCGGCCACCGTGTATCAACTCCGACGAGCTCAGTTTCAGGACAAAACACGAATCGTTTGTGCTTGTTTTTACTGGGAATCGATTCTAAATCCTTCCCTAAATATTATTTAATCATTAACATCTCTTAATAACCCTCAAGCTAAGTTCTCCGATCAAACCGACTTAAAGTCCGGCCAAAATCCGATTTCACTTAATCGTGATTCAAAATTCATGTTATATATCTCAAAATAAAGCTTATAACATGTATAATTAAACCCATATACTCAAACATATCCCAGTTTCCTCAAAAATCAAAAGCGATCAAACAAAAATTACATAAACCCTAGAACACGAATCAATAGTTCAAGCAATCGTTTGTTTAATTAAATGCCATGAATCGATTGTAAATCATCAGATAAAACTATATCAATCATAAAATCACCTTAATAACCCTAGAATCAAAAAGTACCAAATCGGGCATAAACCCTAGAAATCGAAAATCAAAATATACGATTTAAAACATGAAATTGATGATAGAAATAGAAATAACAGATCAAAACCTTCAATTTGGGTACTTGAATCACACGATTTTATGCAGAAATCAGCTTGAAATCACGGTTTAATCTTCGACCCGATCCTGACAAACCCGACCCGAATTTCAGAGAATTTTCATTATTTTTATGATTTTCAATAATTAATTAATAATAATTATATAAAAATTAGGCTTTTTATAGTAGGTAAAATAATACTCCTAATTAAAATTAAGACCCTAATTATACATGTATTAAAATTAATTGGCCCCTAATTTTATAATTTTTGAGTATTGAATTTTAATTTTTAAGTATTTTATATATACAATATATATGCCAAAAATTTCCAAAAATTGTGAATAATCCAAAAATGACAAAAAATTGTATAAATGAAAGTCCTATAATTTTATAAAAATAAAAAACTGATTTTTGTGGGGTTTTTAACACCCAATGGGGCCCAGAAAAGTCATTTTTCGCGAAACGAGAATATTTTTAAAATATCTTGATGTTTAGAATAACGCGATGGTACAAGCCGTTCTATGAAAAATAAGGCCAATTATTTTATTTGAAATATCAGCTATAAAATCATAGTTCGGGTCGTATAACTTTTGATACGAAGAAAATATCCGGACAATACGGAATACACATAGCACTTAGCAGTTAGGGTTTTATAGCTAATTACACATAAATGACATATTAAAAGACATAATTTATCATTAATACGATATAATACAAGCGTAATTTCCCAGGCGTTACAATGGCTCCCTCTAAGGTATTTGACCTTAGCAATTGATCAAGCTCCGAATTCAATACATAGTCGACCAGCTCTACTTTATAGCACTCCTCTTCATCTGTGGGGAATTTCATTGCGTTGAAGACACTAAAAGTGACATCCTGATCCTGAACCCTCATTGTAAGTTCTCCTTTTTGCACATCGATCAAAGTTTGGCCTGTAGCTAAGAATGTTCTTCCCAAGATAATAGGAATCTTCTTATCCTCCTCAAAGTCTAGGATGACAAAATCAGCAGGGAAGATGAGTTTATCCACCTTAACCAAGACATCCTCCACTATACCTCGCAGATAAGTGATGGACCGATCAGCCAGTTGTAAGGACATGTTTGTAGGTTTTGGATCATGCAGACCAAGTTTCCTAAAGACAGACAATGTCATCAGATTGATGCTAGCTCCCAAGTCACACAAACACTTGTCGAAAGATAACTCGCCAATGGTGCATGGTATCGTGAAACTTCCTGGATCTTTAAGTTTATGAGGCAGTTTCTGTTGCAGCATCGCACTACACTCTTCCGTTAGAGCAACGGTTTCCAACTCCTTAAGCTTCAACTTCCGAGATAAATTACCGTCCATGAACCTAGCATACTCGGCATCTGCTCTAGAGCTTCAGCAAAAGGTATGTTAATATTCAATTTCTTGAAAACCTCTAGAAACTTGGCAAATTGCTTGTTGAACTTCTGCTTATGAAGTCTTTTAGGATATAGAGGAGGCAGATAGACCTGTTTGTCTCCTGTATTCTGTTCAAGAATAGTGTGTTCAGAATAATTTTTCTTCATTTCCACTTCGCCATCTTTCTGGTCAGATGTATCATCAAAATTTATAATTTCTGGTACAGGGGCAGGCGCGGGCGTACCTGTATGGAGCGCGGGCGCGCTTGGCTTCTGCCGAAAATTTTCAGATTCTGATTTTTGATGTTTAGCAACCTTTCCAGACCTCAAAGTGATTGCTTTCAACTGTTCTTTAACTTCCCTATTGCCTGGTTTAGCTTCCGTATCACTAGGAAGAGTTCATTATGGTCGATTCAGCAGCGCATTAGCAATTTGTCCTATTTGATTCTCCAAGGTTTTGATCGAAACCGCTTGGCTTTTACACATTAGCCTCAATTCCTCCAATTCATATTTTTCATTAGCAGATTAACCTGTACTTCTATGAGATATTTGTTGCATTACCGGTGGCTGAAATTGTTGCCTTTGTGCATACTATTGTTTAAAACCTGGAGGGTTGAATGGCTTGGCTCCAAACAGCTGATAAGGCTGTTGTGGATGTTGCATACCATTATGATTATTGCTCCAGCTGAAATTAGGATGGTTTTGGTTGTTAGGATGATAAGTGGCAGGAACTGGTTGTTGTGGTCTCTGAAAATTGCTCACAAACTGTGCCGACTCACTAGATATAGCACATTGATCCATCGCATGTGTACCCGCACAAAGCTCACAAACACTTGATACCTGATGAACTCCATAGTTGGTCAGAGAATCGACTTTCATAGTCAATGCCTTTAGCTGAGTCATTATAGCCGTAGCTGTATCCACCTCCAGAATTCCTGCTACCTTACCTTGTGGCAGTCTCTAAGTTGGGTTTTGATATTCATTAGCAGCCATCATTTCAATTAGCTCATAAGCTTCCTCATAGCTCTTGGCCCATAAGGCTCCACCCGATGATGCATCTAGCATGGGTCTCAAATGTGCTCCCAACCCGTTATAGAAGCAAATGATTACCATCCAATCAGGCATTCCATGATGAGGACACTTTCTAAGCATCTCCTTATCGCGCTCCCAAGCTTCACATAAAGATTCTCCTAACTGCTATGCAAATTGAGTAAGAGCATTCAAGATGTGTCTGAGATCAAGATAGAAATTGGACAAGTCAAGAAAGACATCATTGAAAGATTGGAGTCTATTTTTCCTGACACTACAAAGAGAGATATTAACAGGCAACTTGTTCGCACAAAAATATGCAAGCGTACGCGGTCACAAGTAGTATAAGATTAAGTTTAGGTTCCCACAGAGATTGGTTTAATTCAGAATGTGCACTTATGCAACAATGTATGATTATTATTCATTGCTAAGACAAGTATCAAATTGAGTTGATTATCTAAAAGTAATTATGCTAGAATGAATTAACTAAGAGATTAAAATCAAGTTACTTATGTGAAATAAAACATGGGATTCTAACTTCATTAATTACTTCATTCAGATTTTATGCCTTTAATCATAGTATGTGATGGTTACGATAGCTAATCAGACAACACGAAATTAGTACACTTTATCGTTCAATATACGGGTACCCTACTACTCAGCATCCACAAATTAGAGAGAAGCTGGGCAGACACCAATTATGTTTAGACCCTATATGTCTATAAGATTTGAAAACATAACGGTTTAAGAACAATTGTCCATTGAGATTATATAGGGCAGCGTAAGATGGTTAAAATTATACTACAAATTATGCATGTTAAAACATCCATAAACCTATGCTAGTATGGCAAGTTCTAAACTCCTATATCCACTTTCGCATTCAACAGAGATTAACAATACAACTTAGATGTTAGCTACGCATCCAAGAATATTAAGAACAACCATACTAGGAAATCAATAATTCATCACACACTGAAAACTTAAAGCAATCAACTACTAAACTCCATAAATAAATCCGTTAGAATCCCACGATAACGACTAGTTCATAATCGAACGGCTCGTCATCATGGGTTCCAATGAAAACATGAGAGTAAAAAGGTTTTGAATACTACAAGAGAATATTAAAGTATTAAGGTTTAAAAAACAAATCCGAAACAAGCATCCAAAGTATTGCCTAATTTGAAGAATACAAAAGAACGATGTAGAACTAAATCTTCTTTTTCTTAGCCGTCTTGTGTGCTTTTTGGTTTCCAGAGTTCTCCCTTTTTCCTTCTTGTTTAATTTGTCTCCTTTTCTTTATTTATATGCTCCAGGTTGACTTGGCCACTCAGAATATCCAAAACGTACTAAAATCAGGATTCTGTCTGCCCGACCTAGCGCGGGCGTGCTCTGCTACTGGAAAAGGGGCGCGGGCGCGCCTAGGTCAAGTGCGAGCGTGCTTGGCTTTTGTAAAAAAATTATGCAATTTTCTTGTTTCTCATTTTGATCTTCTCGCAAGCGCTCGCACTTCATTTCCTGATCTCTTATCATCATAAAAGCATATAGAAGTCCATTCCAACTCCAACTAAAGCCCTACACATACTCAACACAAAATGCATTAAAAATACCACATACTTGAGGTTAAATTGTTACATATTAAATTCTCAATGATCAGAAGAAGCTCAGGATCTGGCTGTTCGGGTGTCGTCAGGATTTGACACATCATCAGCATTTGGATGTCATTAGTATTTGAAGACAGTCAGCTTAGAAGATTTGTTTTGTTCCTTGTATTGTGGAGTAGATATCTTTTACGTCTGAGTTAGAGGACTTTATATATTCAGTTGAAGATATGTATTAGTTTCAGTTAGCTTTTGATAATGCATATCTTAGATTATTTAGTTGTAGCTGTGTAGTATATAAACACAGTTTAGGTTATCACATAGTGTATCGATCTCGAGTATCATTCGACCTAGCAGCTCTCAAGAACATCGGTATTTCTTGAGAGGGTTTTGTAACAGTTTTTATCAGAAATATAAAAAGCTGTTATATCTTATTACTTGTTTGAAACATTTATACAATTGTATCCAACCCCCCTTAAACAATTATATCTTTACTAAGCAACATATGGTATCAGAGCTCACTGATAAACTTACAATAAGAAACAATCTAAACATGTCTCTGAACAAGTATGAAAGTATCAAAATTCCCATTCTGAAAAAGACTGAATATCCTACATGGAAGGTGAAGATGCTCATGCACCTCGAAGCTACTGATCCAGATTATCTCGACGTGATTAATGATGGACCCTACATACCAACAAAACTGGTGCCTGCAACTCCTACTGTTGTTGAACACTATCAGCTAAAGGAGAAGACTGTGTGGACACCAGAAGAGAAAGTAGATGTGCTGTAAGATGCAAAGGTAAGAAACATTTTGCATAACAGTCTTGATTCTGTGATCTCAAACAGGGTTATAGCCTACAAGACTGCCAAAGAGATTTGGGATGCTCTTGAAACTCAATATCAAGGAACCATGGCCATCAAGAAGAAAAGAAGGGCTGTTCTAATTTCAAGAATATGAACACTTTGAGGCCAAGCCTGATGAAAGTCTCACTGACATCTATGACAAATTTCTGACTCTGCTCAACAATCTGTCTTTGGTGGGAAAGGTGTATGATCGAGAGGATTCAAACACCAAGTTTCTGAGAGCCTTGAGTGAAGAATGGGAAACTCAGACTTCAATCATACGACATCAGTATAATTTGGAAATAATTACTCTGGATGAAGTCTATGGCATACTGAGAACTCATGATTTGGAAGTCCAGCAAAGGAAAGAGAAAAAAAGCAGCAAAGGAAAATCAATTGCTTTGAAAGTAAATGATAAAGCTTTAAAAGAAAAGTCTGTTGGAGTTGTAAGAAAGAAGAACAATTTTCCGGAATCAGATACTGATGATTCATCATCAAATCCTGATGATGATACTGATTCTGAAACTAATGAGAACATGATAGATTCTGATGTCATGCAAATGGCTGCATTGCTGGTTAAGGGCTTCAGGAGGATGCAATTCAGGAAGTCTAAGAACAGCAGAAGCTTTAGGAAGAAGTTCACTGGAAGTGAAAGGAAGTCAACTGGAAGAAGAGATGGAAAGGACTCTAAAACTGGAAAGGTAGACATGACAAAGATCAAGTGCTACAACTGTGATGAACCTGGTCACTTTGTTACAGAGTGCAAGAAAACAAAGCATGATAAAGGGAAGAACAAAGCCTTGATCACATCAAGCAAGAATTGGATGGACTCCTCTGATTCTGAAAATGAAGACACATGATATGCACTGATGGCTAGCCTTAATGATCCTGCTTCCTCTGAGTCTAAGGTACCAATTTCTTTATTCTCTTTTGATACTAAAGATAAATCTGAGTTGAAATCTATTCTTAAATCTCTGCATGGTAATTTTTAAGAATAAGACTCTAGAAAATGATAGATTTATAACTGAAATTGAGATCTTGAAATCTAGGAATGTACAGTTAGAGTCTGACCTAATAAATCAGATTGATTTGAAGAAAGAATATGAGAGAGCTAAACATACAGTAAAGATCCTTGAGTCTAGATACAGTATATTAGAAAAGGATTTAGAAAATGAAAGAAAAACCCTTAAAGCCTGGTCTGATTCAGGAAAAAAGGCTCATGAGATGATCTCAAAGAAAAACTGGAAAGAATGCCTAGGCTATAAAGATGGAGTTAAAGATGTTGACACTGAAAATAAAATTTCCCTTAAGACTCCTGTTAAGTTTATCTCTACAGAAGCCGATGAACCCAAATCCATTTTTGAAAAGGGTTCAACCTCAGTATCACAAGAAAAATTGGTAAGTAACAAATCTCAAAGAAAGGAAAGCAAGGAAACTATTAAGACTGTTAAGAAAGAAAAGAACATAGGACTTTTGTCAGCAAGACAATTGAAAAAGAAATTACCTGAGTTACTGACAAACCTCAAGTAAAAAGTCCTAAAAGAAACAGGAATGGTAAGCAAGATATTTCTAAGGACTCAAATTATAAGGTTGTTCCCAATGCTCCTAGAAAAACTTGTTTTAACTGTGGAAATACTAATCATCTTGCTATTGATTGCAGGAGGAGTACGAAAATGAAAACTGCTATTCCTGAGTCTGATGTTAGGGGTAGATCAATATTTTATAAACCACAAAATCCTTGTTTTCATTGTGGTAGTAGTTGGCATTCGATTTATACTTGTAGTTCCTATCATAAGCTGTATCACAACTATTATGAACCTTTGCCTAAATTTGATAAAGTTGCTTGTGTTCTTAATTCTTTTGGTTCTACTAAATCTGCTTCTTACAAGACAAATCCTGACAAAGGAAAAACTGTCAGAAGTACTCCTGACACACAAAGGCTTAAGTCGTCCAAAAAGAGGGCCCAACAAGTGTGGGTCCTTAAAAATCCTTCTAATTAATTATTCTTCTGATTACAGGGTAACAAGAAAAATACACTTGTCTCGGATAGTGGATGTTCAGGACACATGACTGGAAATAAATCCCTATTGTCAGAATTTGAGAAGAAGGTTGGCCCAGATATATCTTATGGAGATGGAAATGTAGGACACACTCTAGGATATGGCAACTTGATAATTGTAAAGGTAGTAATAGAGAATGTAGCTCTGGTGGATGGACTGAAGCATAATATTCTGAGCATCAGTCAAATCACTGACAGAGGTTATCATGTGGTATTCTATGACTCACGCTGTGAAGTTATTCATAACAAGTTAAAGAAAATTGTCTTGATAGGATATAGACATGGTAACATATATGAAGCAAGGCTACATGAAAGTCTTGAAAAGGAAGCTACTTGCCTTATCTCTAAGGCATCAGCAGATGAGAGCTGGAACTAGCATAAGAAGATCTCACATCTCAACTTCAATTCACTCAATGAACTTGCCAAGAAGGAGCTTGTAAGAGGATTACCAAATATGCTATACTCATTTGATGGTCTTTGTGATGCTTGCCAAAAGTGCAAACAAAGAAGAGTATCTTTCAAAAGCAAAACATAATTCTATATTTCTGAGCCATATCACATGCTACACTTGGACCTCTTTGGACCAGTGAACATAATGTCCATCAACAAGAAAAGGTACACACTCGTAATTGTTGATGATTTCACTAGATATACTTGGGTTTATTTTCTACACAGGAAGGATGAAACTCCAGAAATTCTTCTAGACCACATAAGGCAAATTGAAAATAGATCCACTCATAAAGTAAAAACTCTGAGAAGTGATAATGGCACTGAATTCAAGAATTCAAAAATGGAGGAATTCTGCAAGTACAAAGGCATAGAACAACAATTCTCAGCTCCAGGTACAACTCAACAAAATGGTGCTGTTGACAGGAAGAACAAAACTTTGATTGAAGCTGGCAGAACTCTGCTAGAAGAAGCAAAACTAACCACTTACTTTTGGGCTGAAGTAGTAAACACAACATGTTATACTCAGAATATCACTCTGATAAACAGACACGGTGTTACTCCTTATCAGATGCTGAAAGAAAAGAAGCCCAGTCTCAAACATCTTCATGTATTTGGATGTAAGTGCTTTGTTTTGAGAACTCATACTGATCATCTAGGAAAGTTTGAATCAAAAGCTGATGAAGGAATCTTTGTTGGATACTGACCATCAAGGGCATACAGAGTTTTCAATCTGAGAACAAACACTGTAGTTGTCTCCATAAATGTATCTTTTGATGATAAGAAGATTCCTGGTTTTGAAGAAGACACTCATGAGAATCTAATATTTGTAAATGAAAATGCATTGTTGGAATCTGGATCAAACTCTAATGAACTGTCAAATCCTGATGATCGAAATCCTGACACTCCTTCAGATTCTGAATATAATTATTGTACTAATGAACCTGCACATTTGAGGGTGAGCAACAGCAAGGGTCAGCTGATGGTACTAACACTGAAGAATCATCTCAAGGTTCTTCTCAATCTAATCTTTCAGAATCCCATGCTAACTCAACATCAGATGAACATGAGTCAAGTCCCAATATTTCATCAGGAGATAACACAACAGATTCAGGGGGAGCCTCAAATGAATTTGATGAGGCATACAATTCAGGGGGAGCATCTATCTCTAGAAGGACACTACCCGGTGCTAGAAATTGGACTAAAGATCATACTCCTAATCTGATCATTGGAAATCCTGATGATGTTGTAAAGAGAAGAAGTGCAACTCAGAATGAATGTTTATATCATAATCTACTTTCAAAAGAAGAGCCAAAGAAAGTAGAAGATGCACTTAAGGATGCAGATTGGGTCATGGCTATGCAAGAAGAATTGAATGAGTTCGAAAGAAATGAAGTATGGAAGCTGGTGCCTAGACCTAAGAACATATCAATTGTAGGCACAAAGTGGGTCTTTAGAAATAAGACTGATTCTGATGGAACAATCATCAGAAACAAGGCAAGATTGGTGGCTAAAGGTTATTCCCAACATGAAGGTAATGACTATGATGAGACATTTCTCCTGTTGCTAGGCTGGAAGCAATCAAAATCTTCTTGGCATATGCTGCTCACAAGAAGTTTAAAGTCTTCCAGATGGATGTCAAGAGTGCTTTTCTCAATGGAGAACTTGAAGAGGAAGTCTATGTTGAACAACCACCAGGATTTATGAATCCTAAACATCCTGACTATGTTTACATGCTTGATAAAACACTCTATGGACTGAAGCAAACACCTAGAGCATGGTATGAAACCCTTGCTCAGTTTCTACTTGAAGGTGGATTCAAAAGAGGTACAATATGTAAAACCTTATTTTATCTGAATAAAGGTAAATATTTGCTTTTAGTACAAATTTATATGGATGATATTATTTTTGGATCAACTAATCAAACACTGTGTGATAAGTTTTTAAAGTTGATGCAATCAAGATATCAGATGAGTATGATGGGAGAGATGAGCTATTTCCTAGGCTTGCAGATTAAACAGACTGATAATGACATCTATATTAATCAGTCCAAGTACACAAAAAATCTACTGAAGAGGTTTAGTTTGCAAGAAAGTGCAACTGCAAGTACTCTTATGGCAACTACTACAAAACTTGATCCTCATGAAGGTACATCAGTTGATGTCACAAGCTACAGAGGTATGATTGGTTCTCTTTTATACCTGACTGCTAGTAGGACAGAAATTACATTTTCCACTTGCTTGTGTGCAAGATTTTAGGAAAATCCAAGGGAGCCACATCTAATTGTAGTAAAGAGAATTTTCAAATACCTCAAGGGTACTGTTTTATTTGGACTCTGGTATGCAAGGGAAGCTGATCTTGCATTATGTGGTTATTCAGATGCTGATTTTGCTGGATGCAAAATAGACAAGAAGAGTACATCAGGAAGCTGTCAATTTTTGGGAGGCAGATTAGTCTCATGGTTCAGCAAGAAGCAGAAATAAATTTCCACTTCAACTATTGAGGCTGAATATATTGTAGTTGAGAGTTGCTGTGCTTAGTTGTTATGGATGAGAAATCAGCTCATGGACTATGGATTATCATTTTCAAAAATTCCTATTTATTGTGATAATCAAAGTGTTATTGCAATGACAGGAAATCCAGTGTAACACTCTCTTACCAAACATATCAGTATCAGATATCACTTCATAAGAGAGCATGTCATGGAAGGAACCATAGAGCTTCATTTTATTCCTACTGATCAGCAGTTGGCAGATATCTTCACAAAGCCATTACCTGAAGTAACATTTACAAAGCTTGTAAATAAACTTGGTACGGTTAGTTGGGACAAATAAATTCTTTTCAATTCATATTTGATTAAATCCTGATGTATATTGATCAAATCCTGATATGTTGTAAATGCTACTTTATATATTAAGCCAGGAATATTTGATGTATTTTATTATATGCATGATAAATTAAATAAATTTATTTGCTAATTATGCATGTATGAATAAATATCTCATTGTAATCATAACAAATCAATCTAGGGAGACGCGCCTTAATAAAATTTTTGGTTAATTTATTAAGTTAACTCTTCAGTTAATTATTAATCAAATCCCCGGTCTCTTATTATTCCTTCTCTCTCTCTCTCTAACGACTATTTAAATGACCACTCATCCCTCAGTCAAATCACATCTTCTCATACTCAAACACATCTCTTCATTTTCATTTCTCACAAATAATGGCGAACTCCAGCTGGTTCTACAACTATGGCACAAATATTGTGACAATTTTTTGAAATGGAATCCCATCTGTAACGCCCCCAAATTTGGGGTCAGAGGATTTGGTCGTCACTATAAAACATCAATCCAAATTAACCTGTTAAATCAATAAATAAATGCCAGCGGAAGATAATTATCATAAATGACCCCAACTAATCCAAGATCTTTTAAGGTTACAGTGCTAGAAACAAGAAATCCAAATTCCATCAATAAATTTTTCACTTTCTTTTAAAACTCTTTTCAATAAATTCCAACTCAAAAGTAAACCCACTAGTATAACTTCGAAAAGAAGTATACTAGGCCCAAATACAATACACAATTATAATATAATATAATATAAACAACTTTACACAATAAAACTTACACTAGCCCGCAAACCCTGGACTAACCACCTTCCAAGAGCTTTTCTTTGCTTCCTCGAATTTCGCAGCTATACAGCGCAAGCTAATCCTCGCTGGAGGTTAAATTTAAAAACAGGCAAGTATGAGCGAAAGAAATGCTCAGCAAGTTAATTATAACATATATAGGGTCATTTTGATATAAAACCGACATTTGCATTAGAGCAGAACATTTAAAATCATAATTGTTGAATCATAAAATTTTAGTTGAAGAATCCCAGAATTGATTCCTTAATTGTATTCAAACCATTTTGATATTTTTGAGCGAAATGCTTCAGCAATACTTTGAATCTTGACGAAAATTAAAACACGTAAAACAGTGTTTACGGAAATATCGTAAACCACAACAACATGAAACAATGATTATGGATTGAATCATAAACTTTATTCAAAACTTAACTTTTGATATATTTGCAAGAGCTTCAGAATTGCGTATTTTCAAAATAGACTCTGGTAAAACTTTCATATCTGAGCAACGAATGCATCAACTATCCATAAAACAACATTCAAGAAATTCCTAACTATTCAGTATCCATCATTATCGACTAAGTTTCCATAGACTTAGCCTGCTAAACCAGCCTCATAAGGACGGGTTGAATAATTAAGAAGATCACAATTCATTCAAGATTCTAATTATCACTGAGCAACTAATGCTACAGCAACAATCTGAACTTCGAATTCATTTATAAACACTGAAATTTTCCGCAATTGAGTGTTAAGAAAGAATAACTTTAATCCAAAACAGAACAGTTGATAAATCATTTATTCTATGATTATCAAAACAATTTAGAAACAATATTTTAGATTGGAACAAATTATGCACTATGTTGTTCCTGATGATCAGTCACGAAATAACACTGGTATCCCGCAGCCATACCGTAAATATAGGTACTACCCGTATCCCGCAGCCATACGGTATCTATAGGGCACCAGAAAAGGCATAACAAGCCTTGTAAGATATTACACTTCCGTATTACACTTCTGTATAATAGCTCACGCTGGACCGGTTCCTCGGCCTCTTACGCAACCAGTAACCATCCAATCTTAAAACCTTTTAATGAAAAGGGGTCATAATACTCGACACCCGAAATAATTTTATTCCCCCATTCACTTGGGCAGGAATACTTGCAACAAAATCATTTTTCTCAAAACCCAAAACATTTGTAAATCTATTCTGAACATTGAATAGCAGAAGAGTGCTTACATAAACAGAATTATTTAATTCAGCGATATGTAAAATATTTATCTATTCAGAACTGAGAATAGGGAAAACAATACTTGCATAAGAAAATTTAAAATAAATATCACTTGAACAATAAGTGATGATAGGGATACTTGCATAATATGATTTGAAATAAACATCACTTGAACGATAAGTGAATTCAGGGGTACTTGCCTTTGTGTTTTTAGCAGTTAGTCACACTCGCAAAACCGCATCTATTCTGACATTCTGTCTCAAAATATCACCGTCTTCATTTTCAACATTTTACTGATATGCTGCTCCTGCGATTGCTAGAAGCCAGATACCCAATACCATTCCATTTCATTCTTTATCCAACGTCTTGTCCTGATCAACTCAAAAGATCCGCATCTATAATTAAAATATAGAACTTTAATCGCCCAAACGATAATCACTCAACGAACTGCGTGTCAAAAGCCTGTTGTCTACCCATACGATAGCCCACACATAAAGAAGATAGTCAAACACAAGACTCTTGACCCACATACACACATAATTCACATAGCACATAAGCACATAACTCATGTATCACATAATTCATATAACACAGGACTCGTCTCGCCTAAACATTCGACTAGGTACGTTTTAAACTGAAATCGGGTCAAAAATATGATTTATCGATAAAAAATTGACTCAGAATGACTTGTAAAACAAGCGACCTTTCAAAACAAAAGAATTTGGGTCTCGAAAGTATTTTTAATAAAATCGGAATATTTTTCTGAGTCTGTACGCGTTCGTTTCGTATTAAACGGACGAACGGTTTATTTTCTACGAATAAAATAAGAATAAATCATTTAATAATATTTATCGAGGTTTAAAATATTATTAAAGCTCGAAACTATTTTTCGGAAATTTTAAATCATAAGAAATAATTAACTCTAATTAAATAATCAATTAAAATTCATTAACTAAATAATTTGGATTTATTTTCAAAGAAAAATAATAAAAATAATAATCTTCAGAACTAAAAACAATATTTTCTTGGAAATCGGACAACACCTCCTCTATTTCTCGGACTGCCAGTCGATATCATATCAACACAACCAACAACAATCAACACAATAATTTATATTTACGCGTATAAAAACTCCAGAAATGAATAACACAGCCACTTGAACCAAAACTCGGACCAAAAGTGACTTCTCCAACAATTTCTAAAAATTATGAAATAAATATATAAACACTAACATGCTATAATTTACACAAGTACGAAGGCGGAAGTTCAGAATCGTTACCCAAAATAAATTTTGATCACCCCGAAGAGAATATCTGATGTCCGGAAAATATCTCCAGAAAAATTCGAAATTAATAGCCATAGACATATACACGCTGAGATGCTATATGGAGTAATCACCACCGTCATACTCCTTTTTAATGTCCCGAAAATAAATTAAAACAGAAATATAACGGAAATATGCCCTGCAATTTTTCTTCTCAAAACCTTGCAATATATATACCTATGCGTAGGTATCGAAGCACTGATCGTTTATATATATACCAATTGAAATTTGGATATACGGTTGAGAAGATATGAATTTTCGAAAATTAAAAGTATATAAACAGGGAGGGACAGAGAGACAAAAAGAAGGGAGAGGGGTGTGGAGGTGGAACAGGAGGAAAGAAAATGAATAAGGGGGGTGGGGGTACGCCAGGGTAGTTTATAAGATTTTATTCTTTTGTTTTTTTACAACACCAACACGTAGCACAGGGTTTCTGGTAGGCTGCCACACGTCCTTTCTGTAATTACAAGCCTAATTTTGTCCCGAAATTTAGAATTTAACGAGAAGACTTACGGGTAGAATTGACCCGAAAATTACCAAATAAGTTTTAAAATTCTCGGAATAATTAAAAACTAATAAAATAAATTTTTCATAATTTTTAAAGTATTTTTGACTCGCACACTATACCCGCATTATATGATTTAACGAACCTAGCTGCACTTGAAACAAATTCAGAAAATCACGAAAATAGTCTAAAAATGTTACAAATATCCCGAATTTCATAAAAACATAAATTTCGTAATTTTAAAACAATTTTTGAAACACAATTTATACCCGCTTTTACCAATTAAACGAATCAACGCGCAGGTGAAATTAATCCTAAAAATTTCCAAAATAATTTTAAAATTCTTAAAATATTCCAAACTTGAATAAATATGAGTTTCAAAATTTTTGAAGAATTTTGGAATTAAATATGGATTTTACAAATAAATGAAATCAGAAAATCATATAGGGCTAAATAATTGATGAAATATTGATTTCTAAATTTTATAAAATCCCAAAAATAATTATTGTAATTATAAAGTCATAAAAATAATTTTAAAGATAATTTAAATATTTATGAAATTAAATTTTCAATAAAATCACTTTTTAAAGACAAAAACAAAACGATACGACTCAGTAATTAATAATACAAATAATCCTCAAACACAACTGAGTCCCACATAATTAATATTACATACAACACATAGCAGACATAATATTCATCCAATCTCTAATATTACTAAACGAACTCAATTTACCGATATCAATAAAATGATCGGTTTTCAAATAAACTTTTGAAAATAATACATTTAAGTAAATATTTTTAGAAATTAACAAGGATCGATATAACACTTAACAATTAGCACCTTACCATTTAATAACACCAACTCGTCAGATAGGAATAAAATATCCACCATTTTATTCCTTCCAAATCATAAAAGCACATATATATATTCAAATAATAATTATAATAATTCTAAAAATACGGGATATTACAATCTACCCTCCTTATAAGGATTCCGTCCTCGGAATCAGCAGAAGAACGGACTAAGGTTCTTCTAACCAACTTCCCACTCTTGCATACGCAACCTTTCTTAAACTTTTAGATGAACTTGAATTCCTGGTATAACATAATGATTACGGAGGCTTCACTCCACACCACTGTTCCTTCCACATGTCATTTGACCAATTTCTCAATAGAATCACTTTTACTGATCAAGAGAAAGAAGAAAGATAGAGAGAAAGAAAAAGAAAGAGAGAGAGATAAATAGAGAAAGAAGTAAAGAAACAGACCGACCTCGGTATACGCCACTGATATTTTAATCACATTGCAATCCACTGTTGTTGTTGGTAATCCCATCACATAGCCTTACTTTGGCTCGACCAAGATAAATGAGCTTAACTTGATTGGCATACCTTTGAATATTTGAGATGATAAAATCATAGAATTTCAAAGAGAATAGAATTTCATATCATAACAGGATAGAATCTGAATTTGAGAAAAAGTATTCTTGAAATGAAAGAATAACTGAGAGATCAATATGATCAAATGAACTTGGTATTGCGTGCCCAAATTAAGACACTATTAAAGGTGGTTAACCTTCATGTATTCACAATACACACAAGTGATGGCGTCCCATCCAACTCCTATCACACAGACAGGTATACCTTGTGTTCCCTACAGTTAGGGTTGTTCATCTCAGTCGGAATAAAAATATCAAAGAATTCAAAATCAAATGAATAAAACTGAAAAGATTTCAAAGCTGATATTTCTGAAGGAAATGAAGTCCAGAGAATAAAATTCTGGCACAAAATGAATAAACCGGTCTTAGGGATTATGTCTTCTAACTGATATTTCTTTTTGAGAGAAGTCAAAAGAATTAATTGAAAAAGAAGGTATTGCCAAAGTCTTAATATTTATCTTCAATTTAAACTCTTCTGTTGACTCGCCATCTGATTCTAGACACTTCTTCATGTTCCACGGATATCGATAATCTTCATCGTCGTCGAATTGTAGTAGCCTCGGAAGATTCCACAATTGAAGTTTGCAAGCGCCAGGAGTTTTATCCAGCTAAACACAACCATCTGAAACGAATGCGCCTATCTTAACTTATTCGTTGGTACTATATCCAATAGTCCAACAGGAACTCGATATGAACTCAAACGTCCTCACATAGCTATACACACTCCTACACACTCTCGTTTCTAGTTTACTATAACCTCAGCTCTGATACCAACCTGTAACGCCCCAAAATCCGGGGTCAGAGGATTTGGTCGTCACTATAAAACTTCAATCCAAATTAACCTGTTAAATCAATAAATAAATGCCAGCGGAAGATAATTATCATAAATGACCCCAACTAATCCAAGATCTTTTAAGGTTACAGTGCTAGAAACAAGAAATCCAAATTCCATCAATAAATTTTTTACTTTCTTTTAAAACTCTTTTCAATAAATTCCAACTCAAAACTAAACCCACTAGTATAACTTCGAAAAGAAGTATTCTAGGCCCAAATACAGTACACAATTATAATATAATATAATATAAACAACTTTACACAATAAAACTTACACTAGCCCGCAAACCCTGGACTAACCACCTTCCAAGAGCTTTTATTTGCTTCCTCGAATTTCGCAGCTAAACAGCGCAAGCTAATCCTCGCTGGAGGTTAAACTTAAAAACAGGCAAGTATGAGCGAAAGAAATGCTCAGCAAGTTAATTATAACATATATATGGTCATTTTGATATAAAACCGACATCTGCATTAGAGCAGAACATTTAAAATCATAATTGTTGAATCATAAAATTTTAATTGAGGAATCCCAGAATTGATTCCTTAATTGTATTCAAACCATTTTGATATTTTTGAGCGAAATGCTTCAGCAATACTTTGAATCTTGACGAAAATTAAAACTCGTAAAACAGTGTTTACGGAAATATCGTAAACCACAACAACATGAAACAATGATTATGGATTGAATCATAAACTTTATTCAAAACTTAACTCTTAATATATTTGCAAGAGCTTCAGAATTGTGTGTTTTCAAAATAGACTCTGGTAAAACTTTCATATCTGAGCAACGAATGCATCAGCTATCCATAAAACAACATTCAAGAAATTCCTAACTATTCAGTATCCATCATTATCGACTAAGTTTCCATAGACTTAGCCTGCTAAACCAGCCTGATAAGGACGGGTTGAATAATTAAGAAGATCCCAATTCATTCAAGATTCTAATTATCACTGAGCAACTAATGCTACAGCAACAATCTGAACTTCAAAATCATTTATAAACACTGAAATTTTCCGCAACTGAGTGTTAAGAAAGAATAACTTTAATCCAAAACAGAACAGTTGATAAATCATTTATTCTATGATTATCAAAACAATTTGGAAACAATATTTTAGATTGGAACCAATTATGAACTATGCTGTTCCTGATGATCAGTCACGAAACAACACTGGTATCCCGCAGCCATACCGTAAATATAGGTACTACCCGTATCCCGCAGCCATACGGTACCTATAGGGCGCCAGAAAAGGCATAACAAGCCTTGTAAGATATTACACTTCCGTATTACACTTCTGTATAATAGCTCACGCTGGACCGGTGCCTCGGCCTCTTACGCAACCAGTAACCATCCAATCTTAAAACCTTTTATTGAAAAGGGGTCATAATACTCGACACCCGAAATAATTTTATTCCCCCATTCACTTGGGCAGGAATATTTGCAACAAAATCATTTTTCTCAAAACCCAAAACATTTGTAAATCTATTCTGAACATAGAATAGCAGAAGAGTTCTTGCATAAATAGAATTATTTAATTCAGCGATATGTAAAACATTTATCAAATCAGAACTGAGAATGAGGAAAGCAATACTTGCATAAGAAGATTTAAAATAAATATCACTTGAACAATAAGTGATGATAGGGATACTTGCATAATATGATTTGAAATAAACATCACTTGAACGATAAGTGAATTCAGGGGTACTTGCCTTTGGGTTTTTAGCAGTTAGTCACACTCGCAAAACCACATCTATTCTGACATTCTGTCTCAAAATATCACCGTCTTTATTTTTAACATTTTACTGATATGCTGCTCCTGCGATTGCTAGAAGCTAGATACCCAATACCATTTCATCTCATTCTTTATCCAACGTCTTGTCCTGATCAACTCGAAAGATCCGCATCTATAATTAAAATATAGAACTTTAATCGCCCAAACGATAATCACTCAACGAACTGCGTGTCAAAAGCCTATCGTCTACCCATACGATAGCCCACACATAAAGAAGATAGTCAAACACAAGACTCTTGACCCACGTACACACATAATTCAAATAGCACATAAGCACATAACTCATGTATCACATAATTCATATAACACATGACTCGTCTCGCCAAAACATTCGACTAGGTACGTTTTAAACTGAAATCGGGTCAAAAATATGATTTATCGATAAAAAATTGACTAAGAATGACTTGTAAAATAAGCGACCTTTCAAAACAAAAGAATTTGGGTCTTGAAAGTATTTTTAATGAAAGCGGAATATTTTTCTGAGTCTGTACGCATTCGTTTCGTATTAAACGGACGAACGGTTTATTTTCTACGAATAAAATAAGAATAAATCATTTAATAATATTTATCGAGGTTTAAAATATTATTAAAGCTCGAAACTATTTTTGAGAAATTTTAAATCATAAGAAATAATTAACTCTAATTAAATAATCAATTAAAATTCATTAACTAAATAATTTGGATTTATTTTCGAAGAATAATAATAAAAATAATAATCTTGAGAACTAAAAATAATATTCCGCTTTTACCAATTAAACGAATCAACACGCGAGTGAAATTAATCCTAAAAATTTCTAAAATAATTTTAAAATTCTCGGAATATTCCAAACTTAAATAAATATGAGTTTTAAAATTTTTAAAGAATTTTGGAATTAAATACGGATTTTACAAATAAATGAAATCAGAAAATCATATAGGGCTAAATAATTGATGAAATATTGATTTCTAAATTTTATAAAATCCCAAAAATAATTATTGTAATTATAAAGTCATAAAAATAATTTTAAAGATAATTTAAATATTTATGAAATTAATTTTTCAATAAAATCACTTTTTAAAGACAAAAATAAAACGATACGACTCAGTAATTAATAATACAAATAATCCTCAAACACAACTGAGTTCCACACAATTAATATTACATACAACACATAGCAGACATAATATTCATCCAATCTCTAATATTACTAAACGAACTCAATTTACCGATATCAATAAAATGATCGGTTTTCAAATAAAATTTTGAAAATAATACATTTAAGTAAATATTTTTACAAGTTAACAAGGATCGATATAACACTTAACAATTAGCACCTTACCATTTAATAACACCAACTCGTCAAATAGGAATAAAATATCCACCATTTTATTCCTTCCAAATCATAAAAGCACATATATATATTCAAATAATAATTATAATAATTCTAAAAATACGGGATATTACACCATCTCCATATCCCATCAACGAGATTCCACAGGACATCTGGATTCAACTTCCAGATATCATAAAAAATGATCTTCTGTTTTTCCAAAGAGAATTTCGCCTCCACACTCTTCAACAGCAGGAGAAAATTATTCGTTCTGCTGTTCTCTTTGTTGAAAGTAGGAAGAATCATTGAACATCCTCCGTCCGTTTCTTTTCACCATCAGCTTTGTCAGGCTTCTTAGACCAAGGTTGTTGATGTTCATCTTTTTAGACTATGACTATCTTGTAACTTCTTTTGCATGTAATCCACAAATTTCATGAAATGTACTCTTCTGATATATTAATGAACTTTCTTTTGATTGAAAAATTTAGTCTATGATTATTTCGCTATATATGCATGTGAATGTTCTTAAATTGAAGTCTGTTAATCTTTACATCGTCTACTTAAAATGTATATCTTGATGATTGTTTTGATTAAAATTGTGGTTTGTTAATAATTTGTGATGCTTTGACAAACAACTTTTAAATTCCAATCAACATATCCTGAGTTTGTCAAATCTTGAAAGAAAAGAGGTCTCACATACCGACGACAAGTTAGCATGTTCTAATTCAGATTATTAGTAATAATTAATTTATGAGTAGTTTTATTGCTGCAATTAAGTGTCTCACTTAATTAATGGTTAATGGTGGATTATCTGATAAACAAATTTCTACAGTTGTGTCTTGACATATCTATATGTATTTTGTCTTTATTTCCGAAATTTACCCCACCGTTAAATTCTATTACTCAGTAATTGTTACCTGTCCAAAGTCAAATTCACTAAATTACCTTCTTCATATGAATGCGTTATACATACTCCGGAGTAGTAAAGTTATATAACCAGAAGAAATTATATGACACAATTCATCATACACATAGTTTCATTGTGTACATCTCACTTATACTCTCTCACACAAGCTATACACATCATGACACCGTCTCAAGTTTCACCACTTTTCAGCCAAATCACAATCATTCATGGAAATACATTTGGCACTAACAATTACGTAGCTCTGCTTACACATCAGCAGCTACCATAATCTTTTCATGATATTCAGGATTTTCTACTTCAATGTCCAATTGGGTATGCTCTTACGAATCCTATCAAGGTGTCATACAGGGTTGTCATGCAGGTATAGAATACAACTTTGGTTAATTCAACAAACACTGGCTTTTCTTTTGAGTATGAGGGCCAAAGATATGAAGTTGATGCTGATATTCTTCTTCAAGCCTTGAGATTGCTTGCCCTTGATGGTGCTCCTGATACTTATACCACTGAGCAGCTGTTTGATATGCTAAGGACTTTAGGCTATCAAGGAGAAATCATAACCATTTGGAAAACTGGCAAGGACTAAACTGAAAAGAGAATGGAATTTTTTCTTTGAGTGCATCAGTCGTGTTTCTTGAATAAGACAACAAATTTTGATGCTCTTCCATCCACTTCTCTGAAAATTGGGTACTCTCTTCCTTAATCTGGTAATTTTGATTATGGTAATACTATACTACAATTCATAATTGCTAGGAGATCGGATGCTTCAGAAGTGATAGGTTATACTAGATTTCTACAACTAATTTTCAATTTTCTATGCCCTAATGCTATTTTTAATGATGATGAATTACTTCATATTTTTCAAATTTCTGAAAAAGCAATCACTGATCATATTAAAGTGATGAAAATAATAAATTCTCAGGACCTCCCTTTCTGCCTAGAGAGGTTAGGCAATTTCTGTTAAGAAATAGACCTACTCCTACACAAGTGCCTGCAAATCCTGATGCTGGCACCTCTGTCACAGTTCCTGATGCTGAGAATCAAGAAACCGCCCATCTTGTTTCTAACCCAAGTATTTCTTCTTCCAAACAGCAAACACACCCAGCTTCTAAATTAGCCTCATCTGTTGTCTCTCAAAAGACATCAGTTGTAACAAAGAAAAGACTGTATAAGAAATCTGCACTTCTGAACAGAAAGCTAAACAAGCCTCATTGAGTGAGAATGAGAAGAAAGAAGACTATTTTCCGGTCAGGAAAAGAAGACTGATCATACATGATGATTCTGACTCAGATGATCAGATGCCAATAGGGTCTTTGTCAAAATTCAAGAAATCCATTGATCAACATCCTGATGACTCTGTTGACACTACTGGAACCAAGAAGCCAACTACTGATGCTAGTGCTCTGCTCGACAAGCTTCCAGTAATTAAAGCAAATGCTGAACTCAAGACAACTGTAAAGAGCAGTTGAAAAGAAAAAGTGATGAAGTAGTTGGATACATCAGAAAGAAGAAAAAAACTCAGCCTCTTTCCAAGGATGTCAGTACACAAGAACCTAAGTCTCAAAGGGATTTAGCAACTGCAACACATCCAATCACATAAGAACCATCTTCTCAAAGGGAAGATGCAGACAATGAGGCTGCACAAATCATTGTTAATATTGCTCAGAGTGATCTTCTTGCTGACTCTGTTCAACTACTACAGGAAAAGCAAACTCATCAGGAGATACTGTCAAAGGTGGATGCAATCTTAAATGATCCTATTTTTAAGAAGAGCACACAAGAACCTTCACCAAGCATTGCTGAAGCAGCTCATATTTCTCAGACTCCACAAGAACCATCAGTTCAAAGTACTGATGTCGGTCTCTCACCTTCTCCTGACATATCAAATCCTGATATTACAACAGCTCCTGCTAAGATTCATCCTTCAACTGAACTAGTTACTATTGATAATCCCCTACTAATTACTAGTTTACAAAAGCATCTTGATGTGTTGTTTGTTCCTCCACTATCTTCACTTCCACTTGAGGACTCACCTTAGGTATTGCTAACTTCCTCATATATTCTCATGTTTGTATGATTATAAATAGTCTCTTCTTTGAGGTTACCTCTATTTATATGACAAATATACTAATCTTATCATCCATCTCTTATTTTTTTTTAAATGTGTGATTGAGCCTTTCTGTGCGACTGTGTAAAAATATCATAAAAACAATATTTTTTTGAGTGGTAGTCTCCTGTACTGGAAAAAGGAGAGGCAGCTTTGAGAAAAAAATCTTTTAAGTTTTTTTAATTATAAAGTTTCTTCTGTGAGAACAATATTACTCTTAAAAGTAATATATTGTGTGAGAAGTGATGAGATCACTTGAAAAGAACAGAGAGATTTAGGTGTTACCATGTTTCTGTTTCAGGATCTTATCAGCCACAGGCACCTCTTGCAAAGGATTTCGATAAAGGCAAGGCAATTCTGCCTGCTTCAGCAAATTCTTCTGATGGGTTGTCTGATTCTGGTAATGACAGTAATGCAGATGATTCTGACACAGCTCAGTTTAAGTTATTGATGCATCTAAGAATTCCAATATTGGTTCTTCTTCGCACTTCAATAAAAATCCATCTTATTAAAATACTGATGCTGATCATTTTCGATAGACAAAATGGGATTATAAATGGAAACTTGCAAATACTTCTATCTCATCTGTTGTTGGCCTGCAACATATTCATCGTGCCTATGATGAAATTCAAACTCCTGATCTTAAGTTTCATCTTAAGACCTCCACTATTTCTGTTAAAGTAATTCACTCTGACCTTGATGAAATGAAGAAGTCTCATGCTGCTGTTGTTAGGGCGAAAACATGCACTAATATTCACGCAAGTATACGCGTTCGCAAGTAATATAGAATACTTTCTAGTTCGTTCCCTCAGAGACTCAGACTAAGTTATTGTCTAATTAAACTCACTCACCAATGTATGATTACTTCTCAATGTTAAGATAACACTTAAAATTGTTGATTAAATATTAATTATAATTAACTACTTAATTAACCACTTAACTAACACTTCAATTTATCAATAATAAAACACTCATGAGATCACAACTTCATTATTACTTCCTTCTATAGCCATTGTTATTACCTTTAGCATGTGACAGTGATGATATTAATCGAATAACACGGAACTGATAAAAGCCAACTTTCATTGTACTAATACCATTCTACCAAACATCCACAATTAAGATAGAAGTTGAATAGTCATCAATTATGTTGAGTTCCTATATGTCTACAGAAATGGACAACACAACGATTTAAGCACAAGTTATTCCTTTTGATTACATAGGGCAAATAAAACTGTTAGAGTTACCCACTAATCATGCACAACGTACATGAACCTATGCTAGCATGGCAAGTTCTAAATCTCAAGATCCACCGTCGCTTCACAAGAGATTAACACCCTATCTTATATGTTCGCGACGCACATAAGACGAATACGCACAACCAATACTAGATATCATGCAATCATCACACACTAAAGTATTAAACAATTAACTAAAGAATTTCATAATAAATCCGTTGCAACCCCATGATCACGATTAGCCCATAATAGAACTTATCGCCATCATGGGTTCATATGAAATCATGATAAACAACACAAGAAAATAATAACTAAACTAATTATATTAAAACAGAGTACGTTACAAGAGTAAATAAGTCAAAGCAAGAAAACTAGCATCCAATGTTACAACGAAACAAGAATCACAAGAATATATGCTTCCTCTTCGTTGCGGTGTGCTAAATCGGTCTTCTTCCTTATCTCCTTCGCTTCTTGTGCAAAACACAATCTAAAACATAATCTCCTTTTTTTTCTCTCTGTGAAAACGTCTCAAATCTACTTATATAATAGTCCCATAAAACTCAGATTACATAGAAGTTGGAAGCCAAACAGAAGTAGAAGTCTAAAATAATTTATCCTTTTCCCCGACCCTGCGCGACCGCTCAGCATTTCTGCGCGGGCGCGCAAGGCTGCTGCGCGGCCGCTCAGCATTGCTGCGCGGGCGCGCAGGACCCTACTGGAAAAAATCCAGGTTTGCTCCATTTCTTCGCCGTAATCTGCCCGTTCTTTTCCTCTCGCAATGGTGAACACATGCCAAGGCTTATTCTTGATGATTCCTCCTCCGAATTGCAACTAATACCTTGAAATGCATAAACACTAGAAAAATGCATCAAATACACAAAATACTTGATTTCCAGACACCAATTTAAGCCATTTTAAGACGTTCTAAGTGGTATAAAATGCCACTTATCACACCCCCAAACTTAAATCGATGCTTGTCCTCAAGCGTCACAGACTCAAAACAAATAAAAATATGCATGAATGCAATCTATATGAAAATGCAACGATCCCCCTTACTACAATTAACCAACCAAATTGTCACATCTCAACGAATGCAGTTAGATAACAAAAGATCAATAAACTCATGCAAACGGACATACAACCAGAAACGTGGTGTGTGCAAATGCTTAACAGATATGCTTCGGAACTAGACCAATTACTATGACTAGACTATCTTCAAGGCAATCCTACGATTATACAAAGAATAAAAATTCTAGGCACAAAGTGATATACAACACTACAAGAACTCTGGAGCTTACTACGGAATTGTGCTTTTTATTTACAACTCAAATGCTTATTTGACCGTGCAATGAGTGAGGTCCACAAAAGACTTATACAATGGTATCCATGTAACGAGCGTTAGGTTAGCGGATCCCAGACTCTAAAAGCCTTAGGTCACTAGGCACAAAGTCCCCTAAGAACTTAATAACTCGAATACCAAAGAGCCCACTCTTGATCAATTATGCAATTTTTTTTTTCTTTTCTGAGCAAGTGCGTTTCGCTCCATCTTGCTCAACCCTAGACTACTCGCATAACATGCGAGCCGGCTACTAGCCATTTGACGCCTAGCCACAACTAGCAACAAATTCCATTTTTACTCCATTTTTTTTTTCTTTTTCATGCCTTTACCACTAAGAACCTATTATCAAATTCTAAGCATAATAAATAGATTATCCTCGAAAATAATCAGATCATAACAACAATCTAGCCCTTAAGCATACTCTAAGACTTAGTGAAAATACAAGTGCTTCTAGCATGCATATCAATCTACACAACTTAATATCACTTTAATGCTATCACTACACTCGCATCAATATCACAATTCAGTCAATAAATCATTGCAAAAGGGATCATGGTATATGCATGAGCTATATGATATGACAAACAAATAAAGCTATATAAAAAAACTATATGGCCAAAAATTATGCAACTATATGAACTAACTATCATGAATATGCAGCTATATGACACACACAAAATATTCCTTAACTACCACCCCCAAACTTAAAATCTTCACTGTCCCCAGTGAAGGTAGTAGAAAGGAACACAGGGTATACCTACTCGGAGTCATCATCATCATCACCCTCAGTGGGTGGAGTATCAGGCGGCGGGTATGCAGAGTCCTCACCAAAAACTGGCCACTGGATATCAGCTTCAAGGCCTCGAAAAGCAGTCCCTAACGCAAGAGTGAGCTCCTGAGCAAACCTGCTCTGTGTCTCATACATGGCATCCATCCGCCGTGAAAGCCTCCTATACTGGGCATCACCCTTCCCAGCACCCTCCTGAGCTCTCGAAGAACCAGCCTCACCACGCCCTGGCCTAGCCATAGTAGCACCTCGTGCTGGACGCCCTCCTGGAAGACGATAACCCAGCCCATGCTCCTCAGGCTCACCACCGGTCCACTCCTGCATCCCATTCAGAGTGCCAGAATCTATCGGAGCTGCTGGAAAGTGCAACTGCTCATGAGCCGGCCAGTTCACTCCTACTGCTCGGCATAGCTTCGTAACCGTGGATGCATAAGGGATGTTCATATGCTTTGCTCCCCTCAAAAACTTCAGAATTCCTTGGTAGATAAACTCACCAAGGTCCACATAGTATTCCTCATTCAGAATTCCCCACAACAACTGTGCTCTCTCAACTGTGACCTCGTGTGCATGTGAAGAAGGCAAAATATTAGCACATATAAATGCATTCCATGCACGGGCATACCTGTTCATGGCGATCGCCGGAAAGTGACGATACTCATTATTGGCTGGACTGCGGTTCCAAACTGTGCCCGGTCGACAGAGAGTCGCACAAATCAAATCCAAGTCAAAATCCTCAGCAGTCTTTTCATTCCAGTTCTCCTCCTCGGGCTTCCTCTCTCGCTGTCCAATCACACGGCGAATCGCCGCAGGATGATAATCAACCGTCAGCCCACGAACTACAGAAAACCCATTCTTTTCAGCCTTCGCGTTCACGTAGAACTCGCGAACAACACTCATCGGTACTGCTTCGGGTGACTCACAAAAACTATCCACCCCTTCTCTGCAATCATGGGCAACAACTCACCATCCCTCCCTGATGGTAAAAACCCCCTCTCCTTCAGAATCGGCTTCCCCAACAGCCTAGTGTACTCCTCCTCCGCAGCTCTGTCAGTTAACCGAGGCCTTGCAGCAGTACCCCTTGATGAATCAGCAGTAGGAACTGTGCTGCTGCTGTCAATAGTGCGTGCTCTCTTGGGTGCCATTGATTTGTGAATAAAAGTGTGTAAGAACTGATTTTTGATGTTTATGAGAGGGTTTAAGCGTAGGAAGTTTGTGGGAGATATGTAGGATAGGTGTATGTATATATAGTGTGTGGAGTAGGTTAAATTAGATTAGGAGTGGGGTTGAGGGATAAAATCATGGGGTAATGGGAAAAGAATTCGTGGGTTTATGTTCTGTGATGGGTTTTTTGTGTTTTTTTTTTTTCTGAACTGCAAAAAATTTTCTGGAACTCGACCCCTGCGCGGCCGCTCAGCATTTCTGTGCGGGCGCGCAGCAAGCTGCGCGGCCGCTCAGCATAGCTGCGCGGGCGCGCAGAGGGTCTCTGGAAATTTTTTTTTTCAGCCCCTGTTTTCTGATTTTTTTTGTGTTTTTGGATAGGTTATTAACTTCTAAGGGTTCCTGTAACAACAATTCATGGGTTGCCTCCCACGCAGCGCTTTCTTTTTCGTCATTAGCTTGACGTTCCGTACCTTTCTCAAGTAGTCAACAAAATGGCACTAACCACCTCTCGGTTTGCCATGTCCCCATAGTAGTGCTTCAACCGCTGACCGTTAACCTTGAATGCTTGGTCCGAATCATTCTCAAAAATTTCCACCGCTCCATGTGGAAACACAGTTTTGACAATAAAAGGTCCAGACCACCTTGATTTCAACTTCCCAGAAAAAAGTCGGAGCCGAGAGTTGAATAACAGAACTTGTTGCCCTGGCACAAATAACTTAGGATGTAGCTTCCTATCGTGCCACCTCTTCACCTTTTCCTTATACATTTTGTTATTCTCGTACGCTTGAAGTCGAAATTCATCAAGTTCATTAAGCTGAAGCATTCTTTTCTTACCAGCTGCATCTAAATCCAGGTTCAATTTCTTCAATGCCCAGTAGGCCTTATGCTCAAGCTCCGCCGGTAGATGACATCCCTTACCGTACACCAACTGAAACGGTGACATCCCAAGTGGAGTTTTGTATGCTGTTCTGTAAGCCCAAACAGCTTCATCGAGCTTTAAAGACCAATCCTTCCTTGACGGACAAACAACCTTCTCTAGAATGCACTTTATCTCTCTGTTAGACACTTCCGCTTGACCATTTGTTTGCGGATGATAGGCAGTAGCTACTCGATGATTCACATTATAATGCTGCATCATAGAAGTGAACTTACGGTTGCAAAAATGCGATCCTTCATCACTTATGATTACCCGAGGCGTTCCAAACCTTGTGAAAATTTGCTTATGAAGAAAATTTAGCACTGCCTTAGCATCATTTGTCGGTAAAGCTTTAACTTCGACCCATTTTGAGACATAATCGACTGCCAGCAAGATGTACTGATTATTGCAAGATGAGATAAAAGGCCCCATGAAATTGATTCCCCATACATCAAAGACCTCGACTTTAAGCATCACATTTAATGGCATCTCATCCTTCCTTGACAAATTTCCCACTCTTTGGCAACGATCACACCTTAAAACAAACTGATGAGCATCCTTGAACAAAGTAGGCCAGAAAAAACCTGCTTGCAGAATACGAGCTGCCGTCTTCTCACCTCCATAGTGTCCACCATAAACCGTGGAATGGCAGTCTCGTAATATCCCCTCCGTCTCACAGAACGGGATACATCTCCTGATGATCTGATCAGCTCCCTGTCTAAACAAATATGGTTCATCCCACATATACCACTTCACCTCATGCATAAACTTCTTCTTTTGAGCGGATGTCAAATTAAGCGGCATTATATTGCTGACAAGATAGTTTACAATATCTGCAAACCATGGTTCTTCCTCCTGAATTGCAAACAACTGCTCATCCGGAAAAGATTCATTGATTAACGTCCTATCTTGTGAAGTAGAATCGGGATTCTCCAACCTAGAGAGATGGTCAGCTACTTGATTCTCGGTACCTTTTCTATCTTTGATCGCTAACTCAAATTCCTGAAGTAAAAGCACCCAACGAATGAGTCTCGGCTTCGAATCCTTCTTAGAAACCAGATAGCGAATAGCTGCATGATCAGTGAATACTGTTACTGTCGTACCAAGCAGATAAGATCGAAATTTCTCAAAGCCAAAGACTATAGTCAAAAGCTCCTTCTCAGTAGTGGTGTAGTTCAATTGGGCCCCATTTAAAGTCTTACTCGCATAGTAGACCACATGGAAGAGATTTTTCTTGCGCTGTCCCAGAACTGCACCTACCGCATAGTCACTCGCATCACACATCATCTCAAACGGTTCTGTCCAATCTGGTGCTGTAATAACTGGTGCCGTGATCAAACTCTCCTTGAGAGTCTCGAATGCTGCCAAACATTCATCATCAAATTTGAAAGGCACATCTTTCTCAAGTAAATTACACAACGGCTTAGATATCTTTGAAAAGTCCTTGATGAATCGCCGATAAAAACCCGCATGACCGAGAAAACTACGGATTCCTTTCACCGAATTAGGTGGGGGAAGATTTTCAATGACTCCCACCTTGGCCTTGTCCACCTCCAGACCTTTGCTAGAGACCTTATGCCCAAGGATAATGCCTTCACGCACCATAAAATGACATTTCTCCCAATTAAGCACCAAATTAGTTTCCACGCATCTTTTGAGTACGGCGCACAGATTATTCAAACATTCATCATATGAGTGTCCAAAGACGGAGAAGTCATCCATGAACACTTCGACGTTATTTCCAATCATGTCAGAGAATATAGCCATCATACATCTCTGAAAGGTGGCCGGGGCACCACATAACCCAAACGAAACTCTACGAAAAGCAAATGTGCCAAATGGACAAGTGAAGGTAGTCTTTTCCTGATCCTCTGGTGCAATACAAATCTGATTATACCCGGAATAACCATCCAGAAGACAAAAATACTCATGTCCCGCCAATCTGTCAAGCATTTGATCAATGAATGGGAGAGGGAAGTGATCCTTCCTTGTGGCTTTGTTCAATTTTCTATAATCCATGCATACTCTCCATCCTGTAACTGTTCGAGTAGGGATGAGCTCATTCTTTTCATTTGCGACCACAGTGATACCTCCTTTCTTAGGTACACATTGCACGGGGCTCACCCACGAGCTGTCAGAAATAGGATAAATGATGCCTGCATCTAGCCATTACAGAATTTCTTTCTTCACCACCTCCTTCATGATCGGGTTCAGTCTTCGCTGCTATTCCACAGTTGGCTTACTACCTTCCTCTAACAGAATTTTATGCATACAATATGAAGGACTTATCCCCTTGATGTCTGCTATGGTCCATCCTATAGCCGATTTGAATTCTCTCAAAATCCTTAAGAGCTTGTCTTCCTCACTACCTGAAAGGTCAGCTGAAATAATAACAGGTAACGTAGATAAATCACCTAAAAAAGCATACCTCAAGTGTTCAGGTAATGGTTTGAGCTCCAAGGTAGGTGCTTCCTCTATTGATGGTTTGAGCTTCCCTTCAGCATTCTTAAGGTCAGAAGTACCAAGAGATTCAAATGGTATGTCGAGCTTTCGCTTCCATGGAGAAGCGTTCAGATATTGTAATTGCTCGTTGCTATCTTCATCATCGCTGTCAAAATCCCCCACTAAGGCCTTTTCCAATGCATCAGACATTAGCATGTGATCGAGTTCCGAAGTAACTGCGGAATCAATCACATCCACTTTTAAACACTCCTCATCTTCTGTAGGGAATTTCATTGCCTTGAATACGTTAAAGGTCACATCCTGATCTTGGACCCGCATAGTAAGTTCCCCTTTTTGCACATCTATCAAGGTACGACCAGTAGCCAAGAAAGGCCTCCCCAAGATTATGGGAATCTTTTTATCTTCCTCAAAATCCAGAATAACAAAATCTGCAGGAAAGAAGAGCTTATCCACCTTGACGAGCACATCCTCAACTATGCCCCTTGGGTAAGTAATGGAACGGTCCGCCAATTGTAGCGACATGTATGTGGGTTTTGGATCAGGCAGATCCAGCTTTTTAAAGATCGACAAGGGCATCAGATTAATGCTTGCTCCCAAATCACAAAGGCACTTGTCAAAAGTTAGATTGCCAATGGTGCAAGGAATGGTGAAGCTTCCTGGATCTTTCAGTTTTGGTGGTAACTTTTGCTGCAGAACAGCGCTGCATTCTTCCGTGAGAGCAACGGTTTCAAGGTCATCCAGTTTCACCTTCCTTGAAAGAATAGTCTTCATAAACTTCGCATAACTAAGCATTTGTTCCAGAGCCTCAGCGAAAGGTATATTGATGTGAAGTTTCTTGAACACCTCCAGAAACTTCCCGAACTGTCTATCCAGCTTTTGTTGCTGCAATCTCTTAGGAAAAGGTGGTGGAGGATAGAGCTGTTTCTCCCCTGTATTAGCCTCAGGCAGAGTGTGTTCAACAGTAGTCTTCTTTGGTTCCGCCACTTTCTCCTTTTGCTTAGATTCTTCATCTCTAACTTCAGCTTCGACTTCTTTTGCCTTTTCAGCATCAACTACTTTTCCAGACCTTAAGGTAATAGCCTTGACTTGCTCTTTAGCTTCCTTCCTGCCTGGTACTTCCGTGTCACTGGGAAGAGTGCCAGGTTGACGATTGAGCACTGTATTGGCTAATTGACCGATTTGATTTTCCAAGGTCTTGATAGAAACCGCCTGACTCTTGCACAACAGCTTAAGTTCCTCAAAATCAGCACTAGTAGGTGCAGCTGCACTTCCCTGTTGAGGATATGATTGCCTTGTAGCATACTTCTGTGGTTGCTGGAATCCAGGTGGGTTAAACTGTTTACTCACTCCTTGCTGATATGGTGGCTGAATAGCATTCTGATTATTTCCCCAGCTGAAATTTGGATGATTTCTGTTGTTAGGATGATAGGTCGCTGGCACAAGCTGCTGTTGTCGCTGATAATTATTCACATACTGAACAGATTCGTTGACAAGAGAACACTGATCCGTAGCATGAGAACCTGCACAAAGCTCACAAACCATAGCTATTTGATTAACTCCATACGTAGCCAAAGAATCAACCTTCATTGATAGCGCTTGGAGCTGGGCTGCAATAGCGGTGGCTGCATCAACTTCCAGAATACCTGCGACCTTGCCTGACGTCATCCTCTGAGTTGGGTTTTGATGCTCGTTTGCAGCCATTGTCTCTATAAGATTATACGCCTCAGTATAGCTTTTAGCCCATAAGGCTCCTCCAGCTGCTGCATCGAGCATGGGCCGAGATTGGGCCCCCAAACCATTATAAAAACCAGTGATTACCATCCAATCTGGCATTCCATGATGTGGACATTTTCTCAACATTTCCTTGTAGCGTTCCCAAGCCTCGCACATAGATTCTGTAGGTTGCTGCGCAAACTGAGTAAGAGCACTCCTCATAGCAGCAGTCTTTGCCATTGGATAAAACTTCACCAGAAACTTTTGCGCAAGATCTTACCACGTAGTGATGGACCCAGCTGGTTCAGAATGTAACCAGTCTTTAGCCTTATCCCTCAATGAGAATGGGAAAAGCCTCAACTTGATAGCCTCATCAGTCACGCCATTATACTTAAAAGTGCTGCAGATCTCGACAAAATTCCTTATGTGCATGTTGGGGTCTTCAGTTGCCGCTCCTCCAAAAGAAACAGAATTCTGCACCATCTGAATAGTGCCCGGCTTGATTTCAAAGGTGTTAGCTTGAATAGCCGGATGAAGGATGCTTGACTGAATGTCATCAATTTTAGGCCGAGAAAAATCCATAAGAGCTGGATCAGCTTGAACAATACGATCTCCCATGTTTACTGGTTCTTTCTGCTCAGTTCCTGAATCCGAATCCTCAAAATCTAACTTCTCCGGAGTATCAAGAACTTCGTCTTTCTCCTCAGCTGTATCTAAGGTCCTCTTGCGAGCACGAGAACGAGTTTGCATAAACGCTTGCTAAAGTACCTGAAACACAACCGAAAAGAGTAATTAACTACTACGTCCTAATCACTGAGTCCTAATGACCAATGATGGTAAGTACATAAACTAAACAAATACGCCGAGTCCCCGGCAGCGGCGCCAAAAACTTGTTAGGGCGAAAACATGCACTAATATTCACGCAAGTATACGCGTTCGCAAGTAATATAGAATACTTTCTAGTTCGTTCCCTCAGAGACTCAGACTAAGTTATTGTCTAATTAAACTCACTCACCAATGTATGATTACTTCTCAATGTTAAGATAACACTTAAAATTGTTGATTAAATATTAATTATAATTAACTACTTAATTAACCACTTAACTAACACTTCAATTTATCAATAATAAAACACTCATGAGATCACAACTTCATTATTACTTCCTTCTATAGCCATTGTTATTACCTTTAGCATGTGACAGTGATGATATTAATCGAATAACACGGAACTGATAAAAGCCAACTTTCATTGTACTAATACCATTCTACCAAACATCCACAATTAAGATAGAAGTTGAATAGTCATCAATTATGTTGAGTTCCTATATGTCTACAGAAATTGACAACACAACGATTTAAGCATAAGTTATTCCTTTTGATTACATAGGGCAAATAAAACTGTTAGAGTTACCCACTAATCATGCACAACGTACATGAACCTATGCTAGCATGGCAAGTTCTAAATCTCAAGATCCACCGTCGCTTCACAAGAGATTAACACCCTATCTTATATGTTCGCGAAGCACATAAGACGAATACGCACAACCAATACTAGATATCATGCAATCATCACACACTAAAGTATTAAACAATTAACTAAAGAATTTCATAATAAATCCGTTGCAACCCCATGATCACGATTAGCCCATAATAGAACTTATCGCCATCATGGGTTCATATGAAATCATGATAAACAACACAAGAAAATAATAACTAAACTAATTATATTAAAACAGAGTACGTCACAAGAGTAAATAAGTCAAAGCAAGAAAACTAGCATCCAATGTTACAACGAAACAAGAATCACAAGAATATATGCTTCCTCTTCGTTGCGGTATGCTAAATCGGTCTTCTTCCTTATCTCCTTCGCTTCTTGCGCAAAACATAATCTAAAACATAATCTCCTTTTTTTTCTCTCTGTGAAAACGTCTCAAATCTACTTATATAATAGTCCCATAAAACTCAGATTACATAGAAGTTGGAAGCCAAACAGAAGTAGAAGTCTAAAATAATTTATCCTTTTCCCCGACCCTGCGCGGCCGCTCAGCATTTCTGCGC
Source organism: Apium graveolens (assembly GCF_009905375.1). Lineage (NCBI taxonomy): Eukaryota > Viridiplantae > Streptophyta > Magnoliopsida > Apiales > Apiaceae > Apium > Apium graveolens. The sequence continues at coordinate 31,103,874 of NC_133656.1, read as the reverse complement.
GGGCGCGCAAGGCTGCTGCGCGGCCGCTCAGCATTGCTGCGCGGGCGCGCAGGACCCTACTGGAAAAAATCCAGGTTTGCTCCGTTTCTTCGCTGTAATCTGCCCATTCTTTTCCTCTCGCAATGGTGAACACATGCCAAGGCTTATTCTTGATGATTCCTCCTCCGAATTACAACTAATACCCTGAAATGCATAAACACTAGAAAAACGCATCAAATACACAAAATACTTGATTTCAAGACACCAATTTAAGCCATTTTAAGACGTTCTAAGTGGTATAAAATGCCACTTATCAGCTGTCAAGGAGAAAATTGATGGATTTATGCTTCACACACCTACCTCAGCTGAATTCAAAAGTGTGAAAAATACTATCATAGATGTTGTTGAATCTCAGCACAGCATGGCCTATAGACTTTACTCCTTAGAAGATAAGGTCTCTTCTATAGGTGACAAACTGGATGCTTTGTTTTCTCTTCTTTCAAATACTGATGCCAAAAATGGGGAGAAGATAGTTGCTACAAAATGTGCGCCAAATTCTATTCAGACAAAGGATAAAGATATTGATGGTGATGGTGATAAGAATAAGAATCCTGGTGATAAAAATGATAAGAATCCAGTCACAGATGTTCAAATTGCTTCCACTGCTCAACAACCTCAACATTCCAAGAAGACTGGTTCTTCAGGACAGAGGAAGTCTACTGGTGCTCATAAAGCTAAGCACAAGACTACTGATGGTGCTCCTGAGGATGATGAAGTTACAATCTCTAATTTAGCAGATGCTAAGGGATTATTCTTTCCTTACAGGCATAAGGAAATAGGTGAAGAGATTGTCTTGTACTACAAAGATAAGAGGTTTGAGCAAAAGAATGCTAGGAGTGCTCTTGGGTATATAACTGAAGAATTTCCTGATCTAACACCTGAGGAAGCAGTTATGCCACAAAAGGAGTTAATGGCTCAAATTGAAGCTGAAGCTAACACTTCTAAAGGAAGAGAAAAAAGAGGTGGGAGATCTACAAGAGCTAGAGGAAGAGGAGCAAGAGGAAGAACTTCTAAATTAAGTCAAGTGACTGCATTTAACTCTACTTTTCTGAATTTTCTATCCAGAGAAGGTTATGTTCCTGTACAAGGACATGAAGAAGATGAAGAAGTTCAAAAGCCAGAAGAGTTGATTATACAAAGGAAGAAAAGGTCAGCCACTGACATTGATCAAGCTAATACAGCAAATCAGAATGTAACTCCTGATGCAAACACAAATCCTGAGGTAAAAGCAGATCCTGATGCTATAAACCTGATAACTGATTTTGACTCTGATGAAAAAGTGATCGAAGCCTTAAATAAGTCAGCCCTTACTAGAGTAGTCACTTCTCATATTTCAGAGGTTGATGAAAAAGAAAATGTTGATGGAAGGAAAGCTGATCAAGCATGCAAATATTATATGTAGAGAGTTTTAAAATCAAAGAGAGAACTATGGCATAAAGCAAAAGGGAAGATTCATGATCTTTCTACAAGTTATGCTCCTCTCAGCAAGAATGATAGAATCAGCAGGTTAAGAGATTCTATTTCAGAACAGGAAGATATTGATAAGTCCATCAAGAAAACTTCTTGGGTGGAATACAATAAAAAACTGAAACTTGTCAAATCTCGAACTAGAGGAGGCATTGATCATTCTAATATGGAGATTTTAAGAACTGATCTGCTGAATACAAATACTCTGATAGAGAATATCGGTGAAATAATTTCTCCTTCACATCTTGAGAAAGTTAAAGCTGTGAAGATCGTTTATAGAAAGATAAATGATAATGATGTCAGAGAAGAGATTCTGTACTTTTTCAGAGATGGTAAAGTAAAGAGCTTTACATTGCAGCAACTTTTAATGAAAACTGTGACAGAATTGAAATACATTCACTATCTTCTTAGAGTTGAGAACAGTGTCACCAGAAATTGATCATCTATGATACTTGAAGTCATCAAAAAAAGAGTCATGACAAAAGATGATAAATACAACGGTGATTATGTTCCTGAGTACATACTTATACTGGTCAAGAAATGAAGATAAAAAAGGGAGCTGAAGTACTAATTTTTTTTCTCAATAGTCCTCAGTTATCCTTCAGTCCTAATCATGAAGATGTCAGTTTAAGTTTCATGTTGATTGGTGATCTTGAGATAAATAAAAGCTCAATTTCTAAGTTGAGATCAGCCATCTATCAGCTTGGAGAAGACTCTGAAGAGAAGAGAGAGTTGAAGAAATAAGCTTGTTAAAGTCCTACGAGACAAGGAGGAAGAAAGATTGAAAAACTTTCTGGAAACAACTGTCAGTTATCTGAAGATGCTGAAGTAAGCTTTACTCCTTGTACATTTTGTAGATTGGTTTTGGCATCATTGAGAATGGAATTTCTGCTTCATTATATTAAGCATAAATTGGGGGAGATTGTTACATATTGAATTCTCAATGATCAGAAGAAGCTCAGGATCTGGTTGTTCGGGTGTCATTAGTATTTGATGTGTCATCAGGATTTAACACATCATCAGCATTTGAATGTCATCAGTATTTGAAGACAGTCAGCTTAGAAGATTTGCTCTGTTCCTTGTATTATGGAGTGGATATCTTTTACGTCTGAGTTATAGGACTTTATCTATTCAGTTGAAGATATGTATTAGTTTTAGTTAGCTTTTGATAATGCATATCTTAGATTGTTTAGTTGTAGCTGTGTAGTATATAAACACAGTTTAGGTCATCACATAGTATATCGATCTCGAGTATCATTCGACCTAACAGCTCTCAAGAACATCAATATTTCTTGAGAGGGTTTTGTAACAGTTTTTATCAGAAATATTAAAAACTGTTATATTTTACTACTTGTTCGAAACATTTATACAATTGTATCCAACCCTCCTTAAATAATTATATCTTTACTGGGCAACATAAATCATCAACTTAAGCCGATATGAAGCGTTCTAAAATAATATAAAATCCACTTATCACAACTCAGGAAAGATTCTGATCTCAGTAGCAAGGTTGATTCTTTGGACACTAGGCTGAAGGCCCTAGACTCTTCCATCACTAAAATCCAACTCCACCAAGCTCAAAAAACACTCCTTCTTCAGAAATTGGTGGTTGCACAAACTTCCAACCCTGCTCAACTTGATGCTAACAAAAAGGGGGAGAAAGATGTACTTGTCTTAGTTAGTGAAGGGGAAACAAATGTAATCATTCCAGTTAGCAAGGGAGAGTCAGGTAGTGAGGGGAGAAAGTGCACAACATTCAAGTCAGTAAGGTGATTGTTGATAATTGGCATTTTATACCACTTAGAACGTCTTATAATGGCTTGAATTGGTGTCTTGAAATCAAGTATTTGGTGTATTTGATGTGTTTTTCTAGTGTTTTTTCGTTTCAGGGTATAACTTGCGTAATTAGGGAGATTTCATCATAATAAGCCTAGGGAAGTACTTGGAATCAATTGCGGGGAGTTGTGCGAAGAATTCAGCAAAAATCAGAAGCAGAAAGTGGAATTTTCCATAAGGTGTGCAGGCGCCCCCTGGAGTGTGCAGGCGACCGCCTGGAGAGCAGGCACCCGCGTGGGATTGGAGGCGGCCGCCTGAGGTCGGATTTTAGATTCTGGATTTTCTAATTTGAGTTCTATTGGGCTTCTGACGGTGCTGTTTCTTGTGGACTCTTATATAAGTAATCTTGGGAGACGTTTTCACAACAAGTAACAAGCAAGGAGCTAGTAACAAGGAGAGAATATTAAGAAGACCATTTTAGCACGCAACAACGAAGAAGAGGAAGCATACGTTATCTTGTGATTCTTTTAATTCGTTGTAACAGTGGATGCTAGTTTTCTTTACTTTGAACCTTAATACTCTTGTGACGTACTCTGTTTTTATTAAGTATTTTTATTAGTTTATATCGTTGTGTTATTATCATATTTTCATATGAACCCATGGTGACGATGAATTCTATCATGGGCTAATCGTGATCATGGGGTCATAGCGGATTTACTATGGATTTCTTTAGTTAACTGTTTAATACCTTGGTATGTGATGATTGTATGATATCTAGCATAGGTCGTGCTTATTCGTCTTATGTGCGTCATGAACATATAATATAGCCTGTTAATCTTTGGTGAAGCGACAGTGAATCTTGAGATTTAGAACTTGCCATGCTAGCATATGTTCATGTATTGTATGCATGATTAGTGGGTAACTCTAACCGTTTACTTACCCTGTATAATCATAAAGAATAACTTGCGCTTAAATCGTTATGTTGTCAAATTCTGTAGACATATAGGGTCTCAACATAATTGATGCCTATTCAACTTCTATCTTAATTGTGGATGCTTGGTAGAATGGTACTTGTGCAACGAAACTTGGCTTTTATCAATTTCGTGTTGTTCGATTAATATCATCACCGTTACATGCTAAGGGTAATAATAATAACTATTGAATGAAGTAGTAATGAAGTTATGATCTCATATGTGTTTAATATTGTTAATTCAAGTGTTAATTTAAGTGTTTATTTCTAGTAGTTAATAATTAGTTAATCAACCTTAGGTGTTATTGTCTTGACATTGAGAAGTAATCATACATCGGTGAGTAAGTGTTAATTAAATATAATTAATTAGTGTCTTTATGGGAACGAACTAGAAATCATTCTATATTACTTGCGAACGCGTATACTTGCGTGAATTATTAGTGCATGCTTTGTGCCTAACAAGTTTTTGGCGCCGCTGCTAGGGACTCGGTGTTAATTTGTTTAGTTTATGTACTTGCCATCAGTGGTCATTAGGACTCATTGATTAAGACTTGTTACTTACTGTTTTCGGTTGTGTTTCAAGTACTCTAGCGAGCGTTTGCGCAAACATATTCTCGCACTCGCAAGGGGACTCTAGATACGGCTGAGGTGACATATTCACTTTTTGACATTCCGGAGAAGTTAGATTTTGAATATTCGGATAAAGAGAGTAAAAAAAAAAGAACCAGTAATCATGGGTGATCGTATAGTTCCAGCAGATCCAGCTCTTATGGACTTTTCTCGGCCTAAAATTGATGACATTCAGTAAATCATAATTCATCCGGCTATTCAGGCCAATACTTTCGAAATCAAGCCGGGCACTATTCAGATGGTGCAAAATTCTGTTTCTTTCGGAGGTGTTGTGACTGAAGATCCCAATATGCATATCAGGAATTTTGTCGAGATCTGCAGTACTTTCAAATATAATGGTGTTGCTGATGAGGCTATCAAGCTGAGGCTTTTCCCATTTTCTCTGAGGGATAAAGCTTAGGACTGGTTATATTATTTACCAGCTGGGTCCATCACTACTTGGGAAGATCTTGCGCAAAAGTTTCTGGTGAAGTTCTATCCAATGGCCAAGACTGGAGCTATGAGGAGTGCTCTTACTCAGTTTGCGCAGCAACCAATAGAATCTATATGCGAAGCTTGGGAGGGCTATATGGAGATGTTGAGAAAGTGTTCACATCATGGTATGCCTGACTGGATGGTGATCACTGGGTTCTACAATGGTTTGGGAGCCCAATCTGGGCCCATGCTCGATGCAGCTTCTAGAGGCGCCTTGTGGGCCTAAAGCTATACTGAGGCCTATAATCTCATTGAAACTATGGCTGCAAACGAGTATCAAAACCCAACTCAAAGGATGATGCCTTGGAAGGTAGCAGGTATTCTGGATGTTAATGCAGCTACAGCTATTGCAGCGCAGCTCCAAGAGCTGTCTATGAAGGTCGATTCTTTACCCAACTATGGAGTCAATCAAATAGCTATTGTCTGTGAGCTTTGTACAGGATCTCATGCTACGGATCAGTGTTCTCTTGTTAATGAATCTGTTCAGTATGTGAACAATTATCAGCGACCGCAGCAGCCTGTGCCAGCTACTTATCATCCGAATAACGGAAATCATCCCAATTTCAGCTGAAGCAACAATCAGAATGTTGTTCAGCAACCATATCAGCAAGCTGTAAGTAAACAGTTTAATCCACCTGGATTCCAGCAACCTCAGCAAATGCTCAAAGGCAATCATATCCTCAACAAGGAGGTGCTGCTCCATCTTCTAGCACAAATTTTGAGGAGCTAAAGTTGTTGTGCAAAAGTCAGGCTGTTTCTATCAAGACCTTGGAGAATCAAATCGGTCAAATAGCCAATGCCTTGCTCAATCGTCAACATGGCACACTTCCCAGCGATACTAAAGTGCCAGGCAGGAAGAAAGCTAAAGAGCAAGTCAAAGCTGTTACCTTAAGGTCTGGAAAAGTTGCTAATGCTGAAAAAGCAAAAGATGGAAAAGCTGAAGTTGTAGATGAAGAAGAAAAGCAAAAGGAGAAAGAGGGGGAACCAAGGAAGACTACTGTTGAACACACTCTGCCTGAGGGTAATACAAGGGAGAAACAGCTCTATCCTCCACCACCTTTTCCTAAGAGATTGTAAAAACAAAAGTTGGATAAGCAATTTGGTAAGTTTCTGGAGGTGTTCAAGAAACTTCACATCAACATACCTTTCGCTGAGGCTCTGGAGCAAATGCCTAGTTATGCTAAATTCATGAAAGGTATTCTTTCAAGGAAGGTGAAACTGGATGATCTTGATACCGTTGCTCTAACGGAAGAATGCAGTCCTGTGCTGCAACAAAAGTTACCTCCAAAACTTAAGGATCCAGTTAGCTTCACCATTTCTTGCACCATTGGCAAGTTGTCATTCGACAAGTGCCTTTGTGATTTGGGAGCAAGCATCAATATGATGCCATTGACTATCTTCAAAAAGCTGAAATTGCCTGATTCGAAGCCCACCTACATGTCTCTATAATTGGCTGATATTTCTATTAGATACCCATGGGGCATCGTGGAGGACGTGTTAGTAAAGGTGGATAAGCTCATATTTCATGCAGACTTTGTCATTCTGGATTTCGAGGAAGATAAGAAGATTTCCATAATCTTGGGAAGACCTTTCTTGGCTACAGGTCGTACCTTGATAGATGTGCAAAAAGGTGAACTTACTATGAGGGTGCAAGATCAGGATGTAACATTCAATGTATTCAATGTATTCAATGTGATGAAATTCCCTACAGAAGATGAGGAGTGCTTCAAGATGGATTTGATTGATTCTGCAGTAACTTCAGAACTTGATCATATGCTAAGGTCTGATGCATTATAAAAAGCCTTATTGGGGGAATTTGACAGTGAAGATGAGGAAGGAAATGAACAACTACAATATTTAAATGCTTCTCCTTGGAAATGAAAGCTAGACATGCCATTTGAATCTCTTGGTAATACTGATCTCAAGAATGCTGAGGGAAAGTTCAAACCATCTATTGAGGAAGCACCTACTTTGGAGTTTAAACCATTGCCTGAACACTTGAGGTATGCTTTTTTAGGTGATGCATCTACTTTTCCTGTTATTATTGCATTTGACCTTTCAGGTAGAGATGAGGATAAGCTCTTGAGGATCTTGAGAGAATTCAAATTGGCCATCAGATGGACTATAACAGATATCAAAGGGATCAGCCTTTCGTACTGCATGCATACAATTCTGCTAGAGGAAGGTAGCAAGCCGACTGTTGGGCAACAGCGAAGACTTAATCCCATCATGAAAGAAGTGGTGAAGAAAGAAATTCTAAAGTGGCTGGATGTATGAATCATATATCCTATTTCTGACAGTTCTTGGGTGAGCCCCGTGCAATGTGTACCTAAGAAAGGATGTATTACTGTGGTAGCAAATGAGAAGAACGAGTTCATTCCCACTCGAACAGTCATATGATGGAGGGTATGCATGGACTACAGAAAGTTGAATAAAGCCACGAGGAAGGCTCACTTTCCTCTTCCACTTGTTGATCAGATGCTTGACTGGTTGGCTGGTCATGAGTATTATTATCCTCTGGATGGCTATTCAGGCTACAATCAGATTTGCATTGCACCAGAAGATCAAGAAAAGACTACTTTCACTTGTCGATTTGGCACGTTTGCTTTTCGCAGAGTTTCTTTTGGCTTATATGGTGCACCTGCCACTTTTTAGAGATTCATGATGGCCATATTCTCTGATATGATTGGAAATAATGTCGAAGTGTTCATGGACAACTTCTCCATCTTTGGAAATTCGTTTAATGAATGTTTGAATAATCTCTGTTTGGTGCTCAAAAGGTGTGTGGAAACTAATTTGGTGCTCAATTGGGAAAAATGTCACTTCATGGTGCAATAAGGCATCATTCTTGGGCATAAAGTCTCTAGCAAGGGCCTTGAGGTGGATAAAGCCAAGGTGGGAGTCATTGAAAATCTTCCGCCACCTATTTCTGTTAAAGGAATCCATAGTTTTCTTGGTCATGCAGGTTTTTATCGGCGATTCATCAAGGACTTCTCTAAGATATCTAAGCCGTTGTGCAACTTGCTCGAGAAAGATGTGCCTTTCAAATTTGATGATGAATGCTTGGCAGCATTCGAGACTGTCAAGAAGAGTATAACAACTGCACCAGTTATTACGGGACCTGATTGGAGAGAACCTTTTGAGATGATGTGCGATGCAAGTGATTATGCAGTGAGAGCAGTTCTTGGGCAATGCAAGAATAATATCTTTCATGTGGTCTACTATGCTAGTAAGATGCTAAATGGAGCTCAAATGAACTACACCACTACTGAGAAGGAGCTCTTGGCTATAGTTTTTGGTTTTAAAAAATTTCGATCTTATCTACTTGGGACAAAGGTGACAGTGTTCACTGATCACGCTGCCATTCGCTATCTGGTCTCAAAGAAGGATATGAAGCCTAGACTTATTCGTTGGGTGCTCTTGCTACAGGAATTTGAGTTGGAAATCAAGGATCGAAAAGGTACTGAAAATCAAGTAGCTGACCATCTCTCTAGATTGGAGAATCCCGATTCTACTTCACATGATAAGACATTGATCAACGAATATTTTCCGGATGAGCAGTTGTTCGCAGTTCAGGAGGAAGAGCCATGGTTCGCAGATATTGTGAACTATCTTATCATCAATATAATGCCTCCTAATATGAATTCGGATCAAAAGAAAAAGTTTCTGCATTAGGTGAAGTGGTACATGTGGGATGAACCATATTTGTTTAGACAAGGAGCTGACCAGATCATCAGGAGATGTATCCCATTCTGTGAGATGGAGGGGATATTATGAGACTGTCATTCCACAGTTTATGGTGTACATTATGGTGGTGAAAAGACAGCAGCTCGTATTCTTCAAGCAGGGTTTTTCTGGCCGACGTTGTTTAAGGATGCATGTCAGTTTGTTTTAAGGTGTGATCGTTGCCAAAGAGTTGGGAATCTTACTAGAAAGGATGAGATGCCTTTAAATGTGATGCTTGAAGTTGAGGTCTTCGATATTTGGGGAATCGATTTTATGGGACCATTTATCTCGTCCTGCAATAATCAGTACATCTTGCTGGTAGTCTATTATGTCTCCAAATGGGTAGAAGTCAAGGCTCTACTGATGAATGATGCAAAGGTAGTGTTGATTTTTCTTCTTAAGCATATATTCACAAGGTTTAGAACGCCACGAGTTACCATAACTGATGAAGGGTCACATTTCTGCAATCGCAAGTTCACTTCTATGATGCAACGCTACAATGTGAATCATCGCATCGCTACTGCCTATCATCCACAAACTAATGGTCAAGATGAAGTGTCTAATAGAGAGATCTAGCACATTCTAGAGAAAGTTGTTTGTCCGTCAAGGAAAGATTGGTCTTTGAAGCTCGATGAAGCTGTTTGGGCTTATAAAACAGCATACAAGACTCCACTTGGGATGTCCCTGTTTCAACTTGTCTATGCTAAGGGATGTCATTTACCTGCGGAGCTTGAGCATAAGGCTTATTGGGCATTGAAGAAGTTAAACCTTGATCTAGATGCAGCTAGGAAGAAGCGAATGCTTTAGTTAAATGAACTTGATGAATTTCGACTTCAAGCGTACGGAAACAACAAAATGTTCAAGGAAAAAGTAAAAAAGGTGGCACGACAAGAAAGCTATCTCCTAAGTTATTCGTGTCGGGGCAACAAGTTCTTCTATTCAACTCTCGTCTCCGACTTTTACCTGGAAAGTTGAAATCAAGGTGGTCTGGACCATTTATCGTCAAAACTGTGTTTCAACATGGAGCGGTGGAGATTTTTGAGAATGATTCGGGCCAAGCATTCAAAGTTAATGGTCAGAGATTGAAGCACTATTATAGGGATACGGCAAACCGTGAAGTGGTTAGTGCCGTTTTATTGTCAACTTGATCGAACTACTTTACGTCAAGCTAATGACGTAAAAGAAGCGCTTCTTGGGAGGCAACCCAAGATATGAGACTATAGGAACCCTTAGAATTTAGTTCTCTATCCAAAAACCCAAAAAAATTAGAAAAAAGCTGGCTGAATTTTTTTTCCAGGGACCTTGCAGGCGCCCTTCTGCAGGTTCCAGGATGCCGCTTGCTGGTAGGCGCCCGCCTGCTGGTTCCAGGCGACCGCCTGCGGACCTGAGTTTTGAAAAATTCGGTTTTCAACTTATAAAAAGAAGCACACAAAAACATAACCACAACACTACAAACCCCATTACCCGCGATTTTCTTTCTACAAATTAGCCACAACCCCCCTCCTAATCTAATTCTAACCTTAATCCTACCCTATATATACACACAACCTCTCCATATACCTCTACTACACTTTCAACTTACAAACCCTTTCCTACACACAAACCACAACTCTTCAACTCTTATTCTCAGTTTCAATGGCGCCAAAGAGATCTCGAACTGTTGATAGCAGCAGTACCATTCCGACTGCTGATTCTTCAAGGGGTACTTCTGTGTTGCCCCGATTGGTGGATAGGGCTGCTGAGGAGGAGTATGCTAGGCTTTTGACTAAGCCAATTCTGAAGGAGAGGGGATTTTTGCCATCAGGAAGGGATGGTGAGTTATTGCTGATGATTGCAGAGAAGGGTTGGATTACTTTTTACGAGTAACCTGAGGCGGTCCCGATGAGTGTTGTTCGCGAGTTCTATGCGAACGCCAAGGCCGACAAGAATGGGTATTATGTTGTTCGTGGGCTTACTGTTGATTATCAGCCTGTGGCGGTTCGCCGTGTTATTGGGCAGTGACAAAGAAAGCCCCAGGAGGAGAATTGGAATGAGAAGACCCAAGAGGATTTTGACTCAGATTTGATTATTGCTACTCTCTGTTAGCCGGGAACGGTGTGGGAGTTTAAGACGGGATCCTACGAGTATCGTTCTTTTCCGGTTGTTGCGATGAACAGGTATGCCCGTGCATGGAATGCCTTTATTTGTGCTAATATTTTGCCTTCTTCGCATGCAGATGAAGTTACAGTTGAGAGAGCCAGGTTGTTGTGGGGGATTTTGAATGAGGAGTATTATGTGGACTTTGATGAGTTCATCTACCAAGGGATTTTGAAGTTTTTGAGGGGGAGGACGTATTACAACATCCTGTATGCCTCTATTATCACAAAGCTGTGTAAAGAAGTTGGAGTCCGCTGACCTTCTTATGAGTAGCTGTAGATGGCGGCCGCTCCTATTGATTCATCGATGCTGAATGCAATGCAGGAGAGGATGGGTGGAGAGCCCGAGGAGCATGGTTTGGGATATCATCTCCCAGGAGGACGTCCAATAGCTGGTGCTACGATGGCTAGGCCCAGTCAGGCTCATGGCGAGGCAGGTTCTTTTAGAGCCCAGGGAGGTGATGGTTCATGGATGGCTGGTGTCCAATATAGGAGGCTCTTCAGGATGATGGATGCGATGTACGAGTCGTAGAGTAGGTTTGCGCAGGAGCTCACCCTAGCACTTGGGACTGCTTTCAGAGGCCTTGGAGCTGACATCCAGTGGCCTATTTTTGTTGAGGACTCTGCTTATCCACCTCCTGACACTCCACCCTCCGAGGGTGATGATGATGATGATGATTTCTCTGAGTAGGTATACCCTGTGTTTCTTTCTATTACCTTAACTGGGGACAGTGAAGATTTTAAGTTTGGGGGTGGTAGTTAACGAACATATATATGTGTGTTATGTAGTTGTATATTCATGTTAGTTTAGTTCATACAGTTGCATATTTTTGCCATATAGTTTTTTATGGCTTATTTATCATGTCATTTAGCTCATGCATATACCATGATCCCTTTGTGTTGCTTTACCGGTTGATATATGATATTGATGCGAGTGTAGTGATAGTGTTAGCGTGATGTTGAATCTTTTTAGGTTGGCACGCATGCTAGAAACACTTGTAATTTCATTAAGTCTTAGAATATGCTTAAGGACTAGATTGTTGTCATGGTTTGATGGTTTTTGAGGTTAATCTATTGCTTATGCTTAGAATGTATGATAGGCTCTTAATGATAAAAGGCATGAACAGATAAAATTGGAGTAAAAATTGGAATTCATTGCTAGTTGTGGCTAGGCATCAAATGGCTAGTAGCCAGCTCGTATTGTATGCGAGTAGTCTAGGGTTGAGCAAGATGGAGCGAAACGCACTTGCTTAGAAATTGAAAAAAAGAAAAAAAAGAAAAAAATGGTTTAATGCATAATTGATCACGAGTGAGCTCTTTGGTATTCGAGTTATTAAGTTCTTAGGGGACTTTGTGCCTAGTGACCTAAGGCTTTTATAATCTGGGATCCGCTAACCTAACGCTCGCTAAATGGATACCATTGTATAAGTCTTTTGTGTACTTCACTCATTGCACGATCAAATAAGCATTGTTTTATTGTGTTGAATAAAAGCATGATTACGTAATAAGCTCACATGATCTTGAAGTGTTATAAGTCATTTTGTGTCTAGAATATATTTTTCGTATAATCTTGTGATTGCCTTGAGGATAATTGAGTTATGATAATTGATCTAGTTTCGAAGCATATCTGTTAAGCATTCGCACACTCCACGTTTCTAGTTGTATGTTAGCTTACGTGATTTGATTGATCTTTAGTCGCCTAATTGCATTTGTTGAGATGTCATATGTTGGTGGGTTTAGTCATCGCGATGGGGATCGCTGCATTCATGTATGCATGTTTTTATTTTGTTTTTGAGTCTGTGACGCTTGAGGACAAGCATCGATTTAAGTTTGGGGTGTGATAAATGGCATATTATACCACTTAGAACGTCTTATAATGGCTTGAATTGGTGTCTTGAAATCAAGTATTTGGTGTATTTGATGTGTTTTTCTAGTGTTTTTGCGTTTCAGGGTATAACTTGCGTAATTAGGGAGATTTCATCATAATAAGCCGAGGGAAGTACTTGGAATCAGTTGCGGGGAGTTGTGCGAAGAATTTAGCAAAAATTAGAAGCAGATTGTGGAATTTTCCAGAAGGTGTGCAGGCGCCCGCCTGGAGTGTGCAGGCGACCGCCTGGAGAGCAGGTGCCCGCGTGGGATTGGGGGCGGCCGCCTGGGGTCGGAATTTTAGATTCTGGATTTTCTAATTTGAGTTCTATTGGGCTTCTGACAGTGCTGTTTCTTGTGGACTCTTATATAAGTAATCTTGGGAAGTTTTCACAACAAGTAACAATCAAGGAGCAAGTAACAAGGAGAGAAGATTAAGAAGACCGTTTTAGCACGCAACAACGAAGAAGAGGAAGCATACGTTATCTTGTGATTCTTTTAATTTGTTGTAACAGTGGATGCTAGTTTTCTTTACTTTGAACCTTAATGCTCTTGTGACGTACTATGTTTTTATTAAGTATTTTTATTAGTTTATATCGTTGTGTTATTATCATGTTTTCATATGAACCCATGGTGACGATGAGTTCTATCATGGGCTAATCGTGATCATGGGGTCGTAGCGGATTTACTATGGATTTCTTTAGTTAACTGTTTAATACCTTGGTATGTGATGATTGTATGATATCTAGCATAGGTTGTGCTTATTCGTCTTATGTGCGCCGAGAACATATAAGATAGCCTGTTAAACTTTTGTGAAGCGACAGTGAATCTTGAGATTTAGAACTTGCCATGCTAGCATAGGTTCATGTATTGTATGCATGATTAGTGGGTAACTCTAACAGTTTTACTTGCCATGTGTAATTATAAAGAATAACTTGCGCTTAAATCGTTACGTTGTCAAATTCTGTAGGCATATAGGGTCTCAACATAATTGATGCCTATTCAACTTCTATATTAATTGTGGATGCTTGGTAGAATGGTACTTGTGCAATGAAAGTTGGCTTTTTTCAGTTTCGTGTTGTTTGATTAACATCATCAGTGTTACATGCTAAGGGTAATAATAATAACTATTGAATGAAGTAGTAATGAAGTTATGATCTCATGTGTGTTTAATATTGTGAATTCAAGTATTAATTTAAGTGTTTAATTCTAGTAGTTAATAATTAGTTAATCAACCTTAAGTGTTATTGTCTTGACATTGAGAAGTAATCATACATTGGTGAGTAAGTGTTAATTAAATTAATTAATCAGATTCTCTGTGGGAACGAACTAGAAATCATTCTATATTACTTACGAACGTGTATACTTGCGTGAATTATTAGCGCATGCTTTGTGCCTAACAATTGTTCCAGCAATTACTTTCACTAAGCCACAAGTTCTTGACAACATTGACTTGATCAAGATAGCAGCAGCTGAACTAGACCTTAAAGTAAAATGGAAGAAGCTTGATGAGAAAATTGAGAAGAACTTTGGTCCAATTGAGAAATAAGACAAAACTGTGAAACATCTCTCTCAATTGAGACCAATTTCAATAAATGAAATGAGCTTAGGGAATATGGAAAGGGGTCAACCCTCAGCAAGAAAATCTCTACAGGCCAATGTGATTTTCAACCAAAGAGAAACTATCCAAAGAATTCAAGAAAAAATCCATTGGACCTAATCTATGAAACTCCCAAGCCTGATGAAAAGAAGCTGCTTGGTAGATCTATTGCTCATTTCAAAGATCCCAAAGACTCATTCTTGAAGAAAAGAATTGCTAAAATGTACATGAATGGAAAATTGATCTGTGTGATGGATATCCACAGTTTGCAAAAGCTAAGAAAGAAGAAAAGGTGAGGCTCAAACAACAGCAAAAGCAAGCTGCTTTAGATGCCAAGAACCAAGCTAAGAAGCCTGCAACTACGGAATCTAAAATGCCTGTTGTGATAGTTGAGTCTCTGAATGAAGGAAAGCAAGAAGAACCAAAGCAGACAAAGAAACTGAGACTGAAATTCAGACCAAATAGGAAGCTGGATTTTGACGAAGACAAGGAAGAGTACATGCCAACCCAATCTATCACTTCAGGTCAACTAGCCATGCCCCGAATGGAGTAGGCTGAATTTAAAGTTTATTCTAACATAAACTTCCATGTTTAACCCATAATTCCCAAGGATGAACCTATAGATTGGGAAAGCCTGCCACTTCCTGATCTAAACATCCCAATCCAAGCCAGGCCAAGGAGAACAAAGTCAAGAGCAATCAAAAAGGCCAAGCCTGTCAAACTTCAATCCAAAGCCTTAGCCAAACCCAAACCAACTGTCAAAAAGGGAGATCAACTCTTCATCTGTGACATCAAGGAATTTTCAGACCTAAATCTCTATCTGGATGAGCTAGAAGAAGTAAGAGTTATTGATGCTTATAAGCATCTTCCATAGACATTGGTCTTCAGGTATAAGGGTGGAAAAGAGCTAACTTGGCCTCTTCACAGAATTCTCAATGAAGGCTATTCTGTTCTAGTAAAGATTTTTTCCTGAATAAAGAAGAACTTTGGGTTCAGCATAGTTGCCAAAAAGATGGTACTGAATAATATTGAGGAGATAATGAATAGCAGAAGAGATCCAAATGCACTCCCAAGAGTCTTATCTATTCCCTACAATGGAGATAGAGTGCATTTGAGACCATACTAGATAATGGCGTTCAAGGATGAGAAGAGCATCAGAAGATTCTTCAGATTAGAAGATCAGCTAAAGATTTCAAGCAATGAAACTCTCATGGAGATGCAAAAGATGCTAGATCAGACGAATGAAGATGAATCTGAATTCTATAGGAAACTTCAAAACCCGATTGAAGAGAATAATGAGAAACAGGGAAAAAAGTTCAGAAAATCAAGGAAATAAATTAAATTTGCTCAGTTTAGATGAGCACCTTAAAAATGGCTTGTGAGATTCTCTATAAACCTTCCTCTGTATGATTTTCAATAAACTGCAGCACTTGTTAATTTTATCTACTATAAATCAATCTATATTTATAAGGTGTTTTGTTATCATCAAGTTTCTCTTAATTTATGCCTACAATTCCTGTAGACATAAATTGGGGGAGATTGTTAGGAATATATTGTGTACTTGATGATAAGTTAAATAAAACACCTTAGTAGATTTAATTTAGTGACTTTGTATTTCAACGGATGATCACTTTAACATCCGTTGGGAGAGTAGCTTATGTATTAATAAGTCTTGTAACATATTTCTGCATTCTACAATACCTTAAAGATCTAGAAGTTTTAGGATATTCAAAGTCATGTTGACTACTAGTTTGATATGCAAAATAGGTTGGCTAATTGTAAATATTAGATGCCTTGTAATTTTGCATAAGTAAAATGGAGTTAACTGCTATGGAAGACTTTCAACGAATGATTATACAAGGCTTCGACGGATGACTCAACTCACATTCAGCGAATGATCTAATGAAGTTTTGACGGATGATTCAACACACTTTTAACGGATGATCCAATGAAGTTTCAACGGATTTTCTAATTCAAATAACAGTTGATAGTGACTTGACAGTCATATGGGTTGATTAGATGCAAATTGAATGTGGCAGCCTATTTACAGGTTTTGGAGAATAAATAAGCATTTCCATTTCCATGCTAACTTGAAGATATTCAAAGATGCTGGATAGAGAAATGAAGAAGCATGTAATTAGACTAAGAAACATTTTATCTTATTTGTTTGTCTTTTTATCATGTAACTTGGTGATATATAAACCAAGTGTAGCGAGTAGAAAATTAGTGATTCAATCAAGTAAGCAAACATTCAACTAGAGAAATAGATAAAGGAGAATCTGTAAAGAATTTCTCTGAAGTTTGTAGTTCTACTTGTAAGAAGCTGTGTACAATCTTTGTATCACAGAGTTCTCGAATTTATATATATATATCTCTCTGGTGGAAAATATCAATCCACCAGAAATTTTTTGAATACTTGTTTTTAATTACTTTGTGTTTGATTTCTTCAATATTTTCATTCCGCACTTTAGCTAAATGTAACATAATTATATGTTCAAGGTAGAACCGTTCTTAAACTCGAAAAGAAACCACAATTACATTTAACCCCCCCTTCTATAATTTTTTGTTAGATCGTTTGGGAATAACATTTCGCTTATTAAGAAA
Source organism: Apium graveolens (assembly GCF_009905375.1). Taxonomy (NCBI): domain Eukaryota; kingdom Viridiplantae; phylum Streptophyta; class Magnoliopsida; order Apiales; family Apiaceae; genus Apium; species Apium graveolens. The sequence continues at coordinate 31,086,587 of NC_133656.1, read as the reverse complement.
GAATATAGATGATTATAATCTCTAATTAATTTCTTTTGTCTAAATTCGGTTATTTGATTAATTCATGATCAAATAGGTTCCCATTTTACAATTTTTACATCTTAAATAAATGCACATATAGTTAAGTCCACATAACCGGTAGGGAATAGTTTATCCACTCGTTTCCGTTTCTGAATTCAATTTCCACTAATTTCGAAATTTGTTAAAAGGAGTCCTAATTCACAATTTTTAAATCTTTTTTTTTTCCGGACACAATTTTTAAATCTTAAATGCACATATAGTTAAGTTTCCAGAGCAGGGGTATAGTTTATCCTCTTGTTCACGTTTTTCAATTATTAATAAATTCAAAATTTGTTAATGATTCGAAATTTTTTAAAACATATATTTTGTGGGGTATATAAACCTTCCAGAGTTCTAGTTTTCTGGTATATAAAAGAAAATAAGAGGAAGGAGAAACATAGGAGGGTAATAGAGATGTTCACGAACCGAGCCGAGCTGAGTTTTGTTCAAATCGAGCCGAACTTTAATTTTTTTTTTCTGACGAACCGAGCGGAGCCGAGCTTTCTTAACGAACATAAAACTGTGTTCGAGCTCGAGCTCGTTAACGAACGAGCCGAACACGAGCTTTAATCGAAAAAAATTGAGCCGAGCCGAGCTCGAGCCGAACATGCCAAAAGTTCGGTTCGAGCTCGTTTTCTTAACGAACACATTTTTGTGTTCAAGTTCGAGCTCGAGCCCTTAACGAACGGAGCCGAACCGAACCAAAACCGAGCCCTTAACGAGTCGAGCTCGAATTTGTTCGCGAACGGCTCGGTTCGCGAACATCTCAGGGTAAATATAGAGTAGGAGAAACACATGCCACACTCTGAGACTCTGAGTTGTTTGGTGGCATGACTGCATGGAACAACTAACAAAACCAATCATTCACTCCGTGTGTCTAGTTATATCTGCACTCGAGGACCAAGCAAGTCGAGATTAAATTTTTTAACCAGCTGTTTAAAATCTCTTTTCTGCCATAAGCTATGTATAATTATAATTATTTAAGAGCAAGTGCGGTGGACGAGCCCAAGTCCAGTGCCATTTCCTTCTTTTTGAAGTCAAGTAAGCAAAACATGCGCTTGGTAAATTAAGTGGCCAACTAGCTCCAATGTAAAATCCAAGTTCAACTTTTAGTAGGTCCCACTTAATTATTATTTAATCAGTTTTATATAATTTTTAATTTCTAATAATTAAGATATATATATATATATATATTAATTAATAATGAAATGATTTCAAAAAGATTTTAAAAGAAATGAAAAGATTAAAAAATGAAAAAAAAATGAAAAAGTTAAGATATAAATATTAATTATAAGATTGAAAATAAAATTACTTTTTATTAAAATATATTACATAATTAAAAGAAAATATTACAAGAACATGACAAATAAAAGATTACATCATAAACAAATTAACCACTATTATGGAATATTGTAATATGATCAACATTGTGATATGCTCAACCAGAACATTGTGCATGATTTGTAAACAAATTAATATAATAATAAAAAGCTGCTGAAAATGGCAGAGTTGGTCAAGCCCTCTAACTTGGGCCTGCCCAATTTTTTTCCCCTCCAGTGCGTGTAAAGCTTTCCGGTCTGTGTCTCTCTCTTCCAGCTGGCCACCCAGGACGCGCGCTATACTTGCCCTAAGTAGTCTTAGATAAATAGGCTATCACATCAAATAATACCCGCCCTCACGGCACATACTCCATGTTAGGGGTGTAGTCTAGGCTGACATTTAGTTGTTATAATTATCATGTAATGAAAGTTTAGTATTTTTTTCTCAATTTAGTTTTACAACGTTTGACCATATTTCTTTATTTTTTAAATTATTATAGATAACAACATATTTTTCTTGTTAAAAACATAGATGTTTAAACTCTTCGACAATATGAAAAAATCAAAAAAATTGCATGTTGTTTTGTGCTCCTGTCTTGTTCAACAATACCTCCGTTTTTTTAATAATATACATTTGTATGGTTAACATTTTTACTTTATAAGTTTCAATTACATCAAACTTTTCTCTCAACCATTTTTGTATTTAAAAATTATTTCAGGAGGAAGAGTTATCTATCAGAACAATAATCTTACCGACTAATTCCAATAACTTTGACTAAATTCATATACTTATGAGATAAAAGAGAGTTTTGAATTTTGAGATACCTACTAATAGGTTAACGGGTCACACTTTGGTCAAGTAACCTAGAAAGAGACTATTGAGAATCAGAAGCACAAACAAATAAAAAAACTATGATCTAAGCGTGTCGCTTTGATAAAGGTTAAACAATATTTACTAACTAATGAATACAATTCAGATAGATTGAGAGAGATTTATCAAGAGAGATTAACAGATTTGAGAAATAAGAGAGATATGAGAGAAATAGAGAGGCAGAGAGAGGGGGGGAGAGATGAGAACTAAGAACAATTCATTTTATTTCTTAATTGCTAAGTTTCAGCACAATTCTGTATTTATACAAATAGTAATGGAACAAGAAATAATAAAACAGAATCTCCCACTCTGTTCATTTTGACAGCTGTTCAAAAATTGAAATAAATTTCAATCCTTCAGCGACTTGAAGGAAATACCTTTTCTCCTATAACATATATCTCTACATCTTCAAGACTTGTTCTTAAGTCATAACATACTAGGTAACATAAACATAAAATTATTGAACAAAAATAGCAGCATGCTCCCAAGTTGCTTCAGAGTCTAGTAAGCCATCTCATTATACTAAATATTGAACTTGAGCCACATTATGGAACTTCTCAATTTTTCTATCAATACCAGCTCCCGGAAGCTAGACAGTGACAGGCTGATGTTAAGAGACTGAGGTAGGTAGAGTAGCAACCAAAGGAACCTTCCCATAAAATGCTTTAAGCTCAGATACATGATAAACATCATGGATCCCGGCAGAGGTTGGCAGTTTGAGTCTATATGCAACTTTGCCAATCACAGCTACCACCTGGAATGGACCATAAAACTTGGCATCCAACTTATAATTACTTTTATACTGAACTAAATGATGTCTATAGGGTTAAAGTTTTAACCACGAGAAAGCACCGACAGTGAAATTCCTGTCAGATCTATGCTTATCAGCCAGAGCCTTCATCCTTTGTTGAGCCTTTTGCAACTACACCTTAAGTTGAACTAAAACCTATTTTTATCTCTGCAGACTTTTGTCAACTTTTGCATTTATAGCTTTACCAGGAAAGTAAGGAAAATGAAGTGGTAGAGGCTGACCATATATTACTTTATAAGGTGTCATGTTAATGGTAGTATGAAAATGTGAATTACACCACCATTCAGATAAGTGTAACCAAGAAAACCAATCCTTCTTATTGTCACTGCACATACTGTTAGGTCACATACACTGTAGAAGGGGGTTGAATACAGTGTTTTTACAACCAAATCGAATTAAGAACACAAGTAACAGAACATAAATTTTATTCAATATAATAAACTCTGTTATAATAGAACTGTCCTCTCTCAGTGATGAAAAAATATCACGAGAGCTGCTAGGGTTACAATGAATAATAATCTCAATTAAGATAACACATATAGTGTAAACCCTATGTTGTGTTTATATAGACACACAGTTAAAAGATAATCTTCTAATTGATATCGAATATGATTCTGCATCCTAAAATATATTAACTAGTTATCTTTTCTTCCAAGTATTCTATTCTTCATAGAATTCTTCTTCACGCATATCTCTTCTTGTTTTAGTCTCGATATTCTTTCCTTTCAATCAACCACCTTCCTTATCTGAACGTCTTCTTAAGTCCTGATATTATCTCCTGATAAATATCTTCTGATAACTTAAGTTCTGATAACTTAAGTTCTGATATCTTTAGTCTCGACTTCGGTATAAGTATTGATTTCCAGTTAAGTACTGATTTGTCTTGTTAAGTAAGATCTGAAAACTAAACACAAATTATATTAGACATGACATCACAAATATATCTAACAATCTCCCCCAACTTGTAAATTAACATAATATACAAGTTTAACAGATATTTGATGATGTCAAAAACATTAAGTACAAATGCATGAGAATTTGACTAGATAACTACAACTTACAATCCTTGTAGCTTTACCATCCTCAAAGTTTGATATCAGCTTCAGTCTGTATATCCTTCAGAATTTAAGCAATTGTAGATCTTTGATTTGGCTTCAATTTCTGATCTCTTTGATATCAGGAGTTGTTCTGAGATAGTTCTTCAACAGACTTCTCTCAGCATATTCAAGTTCATTGACCATCCTCCTTTTAGCATTTTTCAGTTCAACTGTATCTTCACCAGTTTGAAAGATAACAGCCCTGAGATCATTTATTTTAGCTTTTCTTATATCCTCATCTAGTCTGATGATATAGGCTTTATCAGACTCTAGATTGAATTCAAGTCCCTTAATACCAGAAAATGTAGTGATGATTTTAGCAGTATTAGTGTGGCGCCTTCCAAACCCGGATCAGAAGTTTGGGGTCCACAACACAAACACAACATATAAACATGTATATAAGATACTATTTGCAATGACCCTGCTTTACGTAACCACGGATCACAACAGGTTAAAGTATGAAAATAAGCCACAACCATAACTTTTATTACATCGTACCAAATCCCAACTAATTTAACTTATAGCTGATAATAAAATTATTCTTACAATCTTACTATCTCACTACCGCAATAATCTCCTGCTAGCTCGATCCAACTCAATCTGGAATCCTAGCTCGAACATTGAACTGGGAAACCTCGCTATCAATCGTATCCTTCTTAACTGTAGAATACATAAAAAGATTTGCAAGAGTGAGCTAACTAGCTCAGTAAGTCACAATGACAATAACTGAAGTTAATCAATGATCAAATGAGATGATTCATAGGAATCAAGTTTATTGCTTAACAATCATTAGAATTGGATATTCATTTTAAGTTTTAAAAACCAAGGTTAGGCTGTTGATCAGTCACGCACTAACCCCGAGCAAGCACACAGCACTGCTCTAATTACTGGATCCAAGGCACACATTGGCCTAACTTGACCATTGGTATGGTCTGACCACGAATCTGGTCCACATATATAAAACTATCCAATCCTAAAGCAGTTCAATATGATAAACAATATAATTCGATAAAACAAGATCATAATCAATGATGGTTAGACACTTGAATAAAAACGTAAGGAAACTCATAGATATCTCAAGGGTATATCAGGGTATGTATAGGAAACGGTTTTCAGTTTGTAAAATGATCAGGTATTAGACGAATACTGATTTATCAAGGTATAGTTCTTTGATGTTATAAAGAATGGTTGGAGCATAAAAGTTCCTGCATTTTCAAACAATTTTGTTCCAGTGTTTGGTGTTTGATAGTTTACATTTGGGGAGTAGTGTTATACTTGTGTGATTTGGTATCTGAAAATCAACAAAGGATGGTTTACGAAAAATTTAAGGCTTATGGCTCAAGAATCAAGTGAGGTGATTCGGGTTCAAGGTTGTATGATTCAAAGTACTTACAGTATAAAACAGAGCTATTTTGAATACTTTACAATATTTCACGAGAGAATTTAGAAACATTTGCATTATATATTGAAAAAAGTTTAGAAGTACTTGCCTTACAGGGCTTTACAACTATTACTGATCAACTCTGAGCCAACTCTGCCGCTCAGGCTTTAACGTCTAACCACTAGATCACATTGGATTCGACTTCAATACTCAGGTTTTTATGTTAAAACTCTACTGGGCTCGTCGACTGACTACTAGGTCATCTTTAGTCCATCGTCCACTTTCGGTTTCCCGACTAGAACCTACAAGGTCGAAATACTCTATGTTAGAAGTCTAGGTATGCTCGACATATCCTCGATACTAATTCTTACCCAACGATATTCAAACCCGACTCGTAATTATGAATATCATAATAACACATGCAACAAATAGGGTTCACAATCTCGAAGATCGGTTCAGTGTTCATTTTCGGAAAAATACATATACTTTTTATTTTACGGAATTAGGGTTATCGATTTGGCAAAATATTGCATCACATCGTACAACCAGGTTTCGTATAAAACATACACATATATATATAGTTTCTCGACGTCCCGATATTCATCAGATACGTTCCCGTATTTACATAATTCAGTTTCCCGGAAATCGGGCAGCGTCTCCTTTGTTTATCGGACTACCCGTCGAAACATCAGTCGACGTCAATTCAATAACAACAATCCAATCACAATTCGTCAACTAAATTACATACTCGACTTTAATGTAAAATCAAATTCTCGTTTCAAATATAATTTCACGAATTAAATTATTTATTTTAAAATATTAGGACTCAGAATTATATCATCACCGTCCACCGTCAGCTCATCGAAATTCATCGCCGACATCGGTAAAATTCGCGGGTTTCCGTTTATCGGACGTCCTACGCGAATTTTCCCGATTAATTCAATTTATTCCCACACGAATTTATTTATATCACGAAACGATAATCAAATAAACCCTGCAGAAAATAAAAAAAATCCATAAATAAAATCAGTCCAAAATAATCAAGTGAACAGTAGCACGTATACTCAGCCCAAATCAGGGCCCAATAGAGGAAAATAACACAGTCCAGGAACACAGCCTATACTGCTGCATTATACACACACAAACCCGCATAGACACACACACAACTGCATGCATCAACACAGATATATACAAGGATATACAAATTCGTAACGGTCTAAGCACAGAGCCAGGGTAGCCAGACACCAGCCGGCCGGAACTCACCGAAGGAACGTGGCGGCGGCGGCAGAACCTCGTCAGAAATGAACAACGGCGATCGGAGATTTCTGAAACAAAGAAAAGAACAAGGAGGAAGGAAATGAAAAAGTGAGGGAGAGATAAGAGAGGAGAGAGACGCGTGAGAGATTGAGAGAGATGAGAGGAGAGTAGAGAGATTAGATTAGATTAGGAAAAAAAAATTAAAGTGTAGACTTAATATTAGGAGTTGCAGCCACCTATCACAAAATCATTGACACGTATCAACATATAAAACCACAGCTAAACACGTGTCTTGGTTTCATTTCTTTTCTGATTTGATCCCATTTTTACAATTTAACGAACCATTGCGCGAATAAAAATAATCCTGAAAAATTACAAATTAATTTTAAAATATCACAAATAATTCAAAGTTATTAAAAATAAATTTTCCCATAATTAAAAGTATGTTTGAATCGTAACTCGTACACATATTTAACAATTAACGATCCGAGTTGCACTTAAAACAATTTCGGAAAATCATGGAAATAATCTTAAAATGTTAGAAATATCCCGAAGTTTATAAAAATATAATTTTCAAAAATGTAAAACAATTTCTGAAATGTAATTTATACCCGCTTTTCTCAAATAAACGAATCAACGCGCGGGTAAAATTAATCCCAAAAACTCCCAAAATAATTTTAAAATTCTCGGAATATTCCAAACTAAAATAAATATGAGTTTCATAATTTTTGAAGAATTCTTAGATTAAATATGGATTTTACAAATAAAAGCAATCTGAAAATTATTTAAAGATAAATAATTAATAAAATATTGATTTCTAAATTTTATAAAATCCCAAAAATAACTATTGTAATTATAGAACCATAAAAATAATTTTAAAGACATTCCAAATATTTATGCAATTAAATTTGCACTAAATTCACTTTTGAAAATGAAAACAATTCAATACGACTCTATAATTAGTCACGCATACAACCCGGTACTTTATAAATCACACATTAATAATCAAACAACATATAGCAGTCAAAACCAATACACATATTTTATTCATTCAATAATTCCCATAATCACATTTTTAAATAATTCAAAAGTACACGAATATCATATCCACATCCAGAGATGGTGATGGAGAATTTGGTGATTGATGTGTGTCTATTATGAGAGAATGAGGCTGTGACTCCACATTTGCTGGAGCCACATCAAGCTGAATTTGAGAAGGCAAAGATACAGGTGGATGTATCTGTGCAGTGTGTGCCCCCTGTGTTGAAACTAGGGTTTTAGCCTTCTTTCTTCTTGAAAAGGCTTTGATAGGTGAATGTGTGGCTTCAGTGTCCCTCCCTCTTTTGTTTTGTGTCCCTGGTTGGGGACTATTTTCAATAGCTGCATCCTTTTGGGAGGATGCAACTAGGGATGTGTTTGAATCCTTTTGAACCATCATAGTCTTTTGAGAAACTGTGGCTTGGCTGGCTAGGGTACCACTCACCTCTCCCACCTTATCCTGGGGGGTTTCTTGATGTTCACCCCTCCCCTCACCACTCACACCCTGTTCACTCCCTTCAGGGTTTATGGTAGTTGTTACAACTGTTGTCTTTTGAGAAACAATAGAGATGGTTTTCTTTGACTTGTGTTTTGGAATTTTAGTTTTGATGGCTTTGGTAGGAATCTGTTGGGACAAAGACATAGATTCCATTGCCACACTAGAAGGCAAAGAAACAATGGGGTTGGAAGAAGTAGGAGTTGCAGAAATATTTACCTCACTTACCTGAAGTGCATTCATTATTGGTAAATATACCAATGGCACCTGGCTGTTGAGGTTAATTCTCAAAAGGTCTGCAAGGACCCTTTTCTCTTGTGCTTAAAATTTGAGTCTATTGCTCTCATTAGTTATGACCAAACCTTCAGCAACATGGTTAGCCAATAACATAAAGAATCTAGCATAGTAGATGTTATGAGGTCTGTTAGCTTTGTTACCTAACCTGGAACCTAATTCTGGCATGGCATAGTTGCTAAAATTAAAGTACCTATCAGAAACTAGCATATAGAGCATATTAACAAGAGATGAAGTTATGGCATCAAAATTGCTAATCTTCCCAGAGAAAACCTTGATAAAGGCATCTTCAAGAAAACTCCATTCTTTCCTAAGGCCCTTTCTTCTAATGCTCCCTAAGCTAGCAGAATCAAAAGAATAGCCTATGGAATCTAACATAGCAGATACATCATTATCAGTGTGTGGTGTCATGACATTATTCTCAAGTAGCTTAAAGCAAGACTGTATATCATCACAGTTAATACAGTAATCCTTACCTTTGAGAGAGAAAGCAATGGTCATGTATGTGGAGTTGAACTCTGCTGTTTTCCAAATCTCCTCAATTACCTCACAATAGATAGTTGGGGCTTCCAGCATTGTATAGCTTAGTTTGCAGTTTTTGATGAAGTCCATCATCTTGTGATAATCTGAGTGGGCTTCATTCTTTTCCACCAAGGCTACGAAATTGTTCTTTTAATAAACAAATCCAGAATGAGACATAATCTTGACTACTGGTGCCATTGTTGTGAGTAGAGGTTGCAGAGAATGATTGAGAGTTTTGGAAGAGAAAGAGAATAAAAGCTTTTGAAAAAATTGCAAGAAAGCGTAAAGTGAAAATAAGAATTCAAGGGGCTTTTATACTTTCTCGAATTAAAACGTAAATAGAATGATTAAATAATACTTTTAAGTAAATTACAGCCGTTTGAGAATAAAGAAAACTGTAGAAATTTTGAAAACTGCTTTTAATACACATACATACAACTGTGTATATATGTATTAACGGTTAAGTAAAAGAATCAACGGCTGTGACTCACTTAAAGTGACTGATGTAACACTTCAACGGATGAGGTAAATGGTTATCCGTTGAAGATCAACACAGTTTTATCCGTTGAAGGATGAAACTACCAGAAATGTATTTGTCTTTCAACGGATAATGAACATCCATTGATAGAACAATTTTGGCTTTCAACGGATAGGGAATATCCATTGATGAAATAAACTATATGCAAAGCCAACTTTGTTCTTGTAACAAATTCATTTCAGGCTACAATAAAAATTGCAATAGGACCATGAAATTATGAATAATTAAGCATACCTAGCTCACTTACTAATCTTGTGAATGTTGATTCATCAAGTGGCTTGGTAAATATGTCTGCAATCTGCTTTTCACTTGGAACAAAATGAAGTTCCACTATACCATTCATCACATGTTCCCTTATGAAGTGGTACTTGATGTCAATATGCTTGGTTCTTGAGTGCTGCACTGGATTTTCAGTAATGGCAATGGCGCTTATGTTGTCACAGAATATAGGAATTTTGTCAACAATTAGTCCATAGTCATATAGTTGATTCCTCATCCACAGTATCTGTGTACAGCAACTACCAGAAACAATGTACTCAGCTTCAGCTGTTGATGTAGAAACAGAATTTTGCTTCTTGCTGAACCATGACACAAGCTTATTCCCTAGAAATTGACAGGTGCCAGTTGTACTTTTCCTGTATATTTTGCAACCTGCATAATCTGCATCTGAGTAGCCAATTAGATCAAAACCAGAATCTCTATGTAACACCCCCAGATCCGGGGTCAGGGATCCGGGTCGTCTCGGTCTTTCTTTCCACAATATCACTTCACTTAATTAATAATAAATAACCTTATGCTGTGACCCCACACTAACACACACCACAACCCGTTATAGTCTCAGAGATGAAATTGAAATAAGTATGTTAGGTCACACACACACTGTAGAGGGGGTGAATACAGTGTATAGTACACTCAAATCGAACTTTAAGAACTTAATTAACATAAAACAAACTTTATTGAAACAATAAACTTTGTTACAGTATGGAACTGTTACCTCTCAGTGATGAACAAATATCACGAGAGCTGCTAGGGTTACAATGAATAATCTTTTCTAATAATGATAACACTTATAGTGTAAACCCTATGTCTGTGTTTATATACTACACAGTTACAAGATAATCGCTAATTGATATGGAATATAATTCTGCTTCCTAAAATATATCAATCAGATATCTTTTCTTCCAAGTATTCCATTCTTCACGGAATTCCTTCTTCATGCATATCTCTTCTTATGTTTATCTCGATCTTCTTTCCTTTAATCAGCTACTGTCCTTATCTGATTGTCCTTTAGCACTTAAGTTCTGATATCTATCTTCTGATGATTATCTCCTGATAATATAAGTACTGATATCCTTAAATCCTAACTTCCAGTATAAGTACTGATCAACAGTTAAGTACTGATTTATCCTGTTCACGTAAGATCTGAAAGCTAAACATAAAACATATTAGCCATGACATTATCAAATATATCTAACAATCTCCCCCAACTTGTAAATTAACAAAATATACAAGTTTAACAGATATTTGATGATGTCAAAAACATTAAGTACAAATGTATGAGAAATAGACTAGATAACTACAACTTACAGTCCTTAAAGTTTTTACCAATTTCAACTTCTGATAACAACTTCAATCTGTATAAATATCAGAATTTAAGCAGTTGTAGATCTTCGACTTGGCTTCTTCTGAATATCAGAACTTACAATTTCTTGACTCTGAACAACTTGAGCCATGTCAGAGGTTGTTTTAAGAACTTTTCTTGAAGTCAGAGCAAGATCATCTTTTCCATCAGTAATTTCTTCTTCCTCAGGAGGTACATAAGGCTTGATAGGTTCACCAACCTTTTCTTTACCCTTGGATCTTGGATCTATCTGTGGTTGTGATCTAGCAAATGTTGCTTCAGTATGTGTCCTTTCTTTGATCACAATGCCTTTAAGTTTTGGAAGTAACTTTTTACCAGAAGCTTCAGATTTAGATGTGACTTTCTCTGATTTAAGTCTGGCTTCTTCTTCCTTTAAACTTTCCAAGTCCATCCCTGGATTTTCTTGAAGAAATAACTGTCTTGACATTTCCTCATCAAGATCTAGAAGTTCATCAGAACTTATCCTTTTACCAGCAGCAGAACTTATTCTTTTCCCAGTATCAGAACTTGTTCTGTGACTAGCTTGTCTTGATGTAAACCTTCTACCTTGACTATGACCACTACCCATTCCAGAGTTTCCTTGGTCATCTTTTCCATCATCCTTTCCTTGCAGTGTCTTGTTGGTTTTGCATTTGGACTTAATTACCTTCTCCCCCTTTTTGGCATCAACAGGTAATAAAAGAGAGATAAGTAGTTCCACTGAGGTCTGGATTTCAGTAAGTTGCGATTGCTGAGAAGCTTGATTTGTCAGAATTTGATCAATCTGAGCTTGTTGTTTCTCTTGAGTTTTCTCAATATAAGCAACCCTGTCAATGGTAGGTTGGAAGAACTTTTTCTTATCAATTTTCCAAACTTGTTCCTGTTTAATAAAGTTCTCTTGAATCTTGTGTAGCTCTGCATGAGTATTGGAATGAAGACCTTGTAGATGTTTAGTACTCAATGCAGTGACTCTAAGCTGGGTTTTAAAATCATCAGAATTTAACATTTCATCAGCTTTAGTCAAGTGCTCAGCAAGATGTAAAGCATTTGGAACACATGAAACTGAGTTCCATTCCTTAGTCCACTCCTGACCTGCAGGAGTTTCACTCCAAGGCATTGGTGCATCCCTGATAACAAACTCCTTTACCAGTTCAGACTTAGGAAGAGTCGGTGGAGGAGTATGTCCTGAAGGACCTGCTTCATCAGCATCTACAGTTGTAGCAGCTTCACCAGTATCTCCAACATTTGCAGCATCAGAACTTAAAGAATCAGTATCTTCTGATAAGACAACAGTGTGAGTAGCAATGGAGGCTTCAACATCCTCTAATTGCTGATCTGATACTAAGTTCTGATCAACAGCCATATCCTGATGTTCACCTAAAATCTGATCATCAGCATCTTGATGCAGAGAAGGTGTTGTTGATAACTCTGGAGTTTGAACAGCATCAGTAACAGGTGTTGTGGAAGGATTATTTGCTGTTGGAGCTTCTAAGAAAAGTATTGTAGGCACAACCAGGTTCTGAATATCAATTTCAGCACTTGTGCCTGGATCAACAAGAGACACAGATGGTGAGTTAGCCTTGTCAGATACAGCTTCCTGAGATGGAGTTGATGGAGAAGAAGTGACTGGAGCAAATTCCTTGTCTTGTGAGATCAGAGATTCCTGATCCCCTTCCTTAGCTGCTTCCTCCTCATCATCTGAAATTGGCCTTTGTGCCCTCTGTTTCTTGTACTTCCTTGTTGATTTGGATTCCTTGGGAGTTTCAGGAACTATCATACGTCTAAGCCTCTTGAGAAGCCTAGAACCCCCAATTTCAGAATCCTTCTGAGAAGTTGCTTTCTCAGCTTCAACCACCACAGGTTCTGAAGAAGGAATCTGTTCCTCAGAATCTGATTCATCTCTCAAAGTAAATCTCCTCCTCTTTTGAGGTGTTTGAGGAACAGTCTTTGTTCTCTTTGGCTTAGAGGATGGAGACTTCTCAGTAGGTGCTGAAGAAGAAGGTTGAGCAGTATGTGAAGTGGAGAGATAGGATTTGAGATAAGTTCTGAGGGTAGGTTGAGTAGAATGAGAAGTAGGTACTGAAGTTGATGGATTTTGGTTATGGTGAGTTGGTTGAACATTTGAGTAAACAGATTTGTAAGTAGCAGGATCATCATTTACCAGAATCTGTTTCACAGACTGAGGAATCTGTAGTGGTCTCACCATTGATTTCTTTGTGTCAGCATTTATCAGGTCGTTAAAGTACCTTTTTGCAACCTTAAAAGGTGGGGTTTGAGTGCTGACTAACTGGGGTTCGGCAGTACAATACGTATAAATAAGTTGACAGAATCGAGCAAAATAAACAACATCTCGATCCTCTGTCATCCTATCCCCAATAAAACCAATTATTCCGGTTGTAAAATCAAAATGAGTTTGATGGATAATAGCATACCCTATGTGCTGACTCAGAATTGGGATAACATCAAAATTGGAACATTTGTTCCCAAAGGCTTTGGTGATGCAATCAAAGAAGAAACTCCATTCTCTTCTGATATTAGCCCGTTTCAACTGTCCAAGTTTCGTCAGACTCTTTTCATATCCCAATTCAGCCATTAACTCCCGAAGGGCTGAGTCCTCTGGAACTGAGAAAGTACAATCCTCTGGAAGATGTAAAGCCCTGCGTACTGTACCAGGAGTGACTACAAAAGATGAATCACCCACTTGGAAGATAATAATGGGAGTTCCACGGTTACCACCATCATCAAAAACTCCAGTCCTCCAAAACCTCAGAACTTGTTGACTTGAAAATAATTCAGGCTGAGTTAGAGCGTACCCAACCTCACTATGTGCAAGAAGATCTTGCACAAAGTGCAATTCAGATGGAGCGTCAGCATGATCAAGAATTGCAGCATAGTTGTTTGGAACAAACTTTGCTCCATCAATAATTAAATCCTTTGGTGCCATGTGAAAAAAAAATTGAGAATTAAGTATGCCTGTTAGGTGTTTGAGATAATGTCTGTATGAAAAAAACGGAAAAAGTAAAGTGAATGAGAGTAAAAGTAAGAAGAGAGATAAAAGATGAAGAAATTAAAAAGATTAAAGAAATCTTCTCTCTGCTGTACTTATACAAAAAAATATTACCGTTGAACACCTGTCAGACATGCAGTAATAACGGATAGTTACTGGGCTCGAGAAAACAAGAATGATTACTTACCCAGTTGCCTTGTTTCAAGGAAAAACCGTTCCATTAATCAAGAGAAACAGTTTTAATTCAAAATTTAAACCATTAGCACTGATTGAATTATTTTTCACTGCAACATTAATATTCTGAAAATAAATCATGTTAAAAATGACCGAGATAATTTCGATGAATAAGTGCTGACAGAGAATCAGAACTTAAATAAAAACAAAATTTAAATGGTCATCAGAATATCAATCAGGATTTATCAACAGAAGATAAAATAACTCAGAGACAAAATCTTGAAGTAAAAACAATTTTCATTAATATATCAAGTCAATACATTTATGAAATGGAAATTACATCAATACAAGATTTTCCCTAAGCTTCTAATCCTAACGTCAACAGCTTTAGTCCTAGCTAAGAAGCCTGACAAAGCTGATGATGAAGAAGAATAGGAAGAAGACGAGATTAAGTCATCTTCCTCTTCCTATCTTCGACGAACAAGATGGCGAGTCGTATGATTCGCTCTTGCTGATAGATACGACGAAGGTGAAGGTCTCTTCGAACAGCCACCAGATCACGTTTGATAACCTCTGGAAATTGAATCCAGAGATTGTGAGGGATGTTGGTGATAGGGTAGGGAGTTGGAATTCCATTTAAAAAGACATGCACAGTCTCATCACCGTAATTGTAGAACCAGCCAAATTCAGCCATTTGTGATAGAAAAAGAAAAACAAGACTGAATTTGTGATAAAAGTGTGATGAGAAGACTAATGTGAAGTGGCTGCTTATATAGGCAAGAGAATGCATGAGACGCAAAGATGTTTAATACTGACAGATAGAATTAATTCTACCTCGTCTCCCTAGACTTTGAAAAAGAATAACAGTCATTGGAAAGAGGAATCATGGTCTAGACCGCATAAGACACAAGAAACAGTGGACTGTTCAAGGAAAAATACCATTAATCCTAATCATAGTGACTATTACTCTTCCACTTCAACATATTCTAGTTCGAACTGAGACTGTTACCAAATTTTATTCACAGATAAGTCAAGTAAAGGATTAGACTGAGAAATCAGAACTTAGACCTATACCAGAACTTAACAGTCATCAGAACATTTCTTAACTCGAAAAAGGAATGCCTATCTTAGTAAATACTCATACAAGTTCTGAGTTATGGACGTCAGAACTTAATCATCAGAACGTGTAACTTAGAACTTGTCCTCAGAATTTGTGCAATAATGACACAATGACTGTTTATCTAAAATAACATAGACCACCACAGAAATTTTCATCATTCAGATGGAGTGATTAGTGTGTGCATTAAGCTAAAAACAGACAAAGAGTAAAGTCTGATTCACTTCAGTACATCTTAGAAATAAGGCATAACTAAAATTTTGCTAAAGATCTGTCATTGTCCTGAAACCTACTGAAGAATGAGTTTATGCTTGAGTCCACCTCAACTGTTTTGTGCTAATTTTATGCATCTTTTGAAATTCTATTTTACAGTGGCTTCTCAGTGTAAGTGAGTCACGACTGTTTATCAGAATTTATGCTATTTTCAGAGTATTTCTCCAGTAATCATAGAGTGTGAAAAGTCACCAAGAAAATATTTTGCTTTTCTGATGCATATTTACTTAATACCAGCAATGCACTTGGGTCGTCCCTTCCACATTTTTACTCTAGATCTCAAAGGAGTACCTGATTTTAATCTTTGATCTTTTTGCTTTTTCTTTTGATAAGAGAGGTCTATCAGCACTTAGTACATTCAGCAGTTTTACTAGTATCAGAACTTAACAGATGAGTAGCATTATTCTAATTTATGACTTAGTAATAAGATATACAAAGTGAACTTAACTAAGCTCAGTTATCAGAATTTGCTAGTGTCATAAGATTTCCACTGAAATAATTACTTCTTCCATGGAATCATTTGTTTATTGAAGACTACTAGGTCAGTATCTAGCACAGTTATCCTCATAGGATTGAATAGGTACTAGAACAGACATATCACTTATTAGAGTTTAGAAACATATATCAGACAACAGTCAGTACTTAAAGACATTTATCAATTAAGCACATAATACACAATGAGATTAATTCTGTAAATACTGAGCATAAAGTCTGATAACACAGAACAAGTCTAAGCAGATTTAGAGAAAGAACCTGAAACCATTCCAAGTTCATTTACCAATCTTGTAAAAGTAGCTTCACATAATGGTTTTGTGAAGATATCTGCCAACTGTTGATCTGTGGGAACAAAATGCAATTCCACTGTACCTTCATCCATATGTTCCCTGATGAAGTGGTACCTGATGCTGATGTGCTTTGTCATTGAGTGTTGAACTGGATTACCTGTCATAGCAATAGCACTTTGATTATCACAGTAAATAGGGATTTTGAAATATGTTAACCCATAATCCAGTAACTGATTCTTCATCCAAAGAATTTGTGCACAACAACTTCCTGCAGCAATATACTCTGCTTCTGCAGTTGATGTGGAAATTGACTTTTGTTTCTTGCTGTACCAAGAAACCAATCTGCCTCCAAGAAATTGGCAGCTTCCAGTTGTGCTTTTCCTGTCAATTTTGCAACCTGCAAAATCTGCATCTGAGTAACCTATTAGTTTAAAATCTGATTCTCTAGGATACCATAATCCCAGAGCAGCTGTTCCTTTAAGATACTTAAAGATTCTTTTTACAGCTGTTAAGTGAGGTTCTCTTGGATCTGCTTGAAATCTTGCACAAAGACAGGTAGCATACATGATATCAGGTCTACTAGCAGTTAGATAGAGTAGAGAGCCAATCATACCTCTGTAGTCAGTAATATCTACTAATTTACCGGTATCCTTATCTAGTTTTGTTGCAGTGGCCATTGGAGTGGATGCACTTGAACAATCTTGCATTCCAAATTTCTTTAGCAGGTTTCTGGTGTACTTGGTTTGACAAATAAAAGTGCCTTCCTCATTCTGCTTGACTTGAAGGCCCAGAAAATAGCTAAGTTCCCCCATCATACTCATCTGATATCTTGACTGCATGAGTTTGGCAAACTTCTTGCAAAGTTTGTCATTTGTAGATCCAAAAATGATATCATCAACATAAATCTGGACCAGAAGTAAGTCCTTTCCATGGTTGAGGTAGAACAGTGTTTTGTCTATTGTCCCTCTGTTGAATCCACTTTCCAGAAGAAACTGAGCTAAAGTCTCATACCATGCTCTAGGAGCTTGCTTAAGTCCATAAAGTGCTTTGTCAAGTCTGTAGACATAGTCTGGATATTTGGTATCTACAAAACCTGGAGGTTGTTCAACATATACCTCTTCCTCCAATTCTCCATTGAGAAAAGCACTTTTCACATCCATTTGAAAGACAGTAAACTTTTTGTGAGCAGCATAAGCCAAAAATATCCTTATGGCTTCTAACCTAGCAACTGGTGCAAATGTTTCATCATAATCAATTCCCTCCTGTTGAGAATATCCTTTTGCAACCAGCCTTGCCTTATTCCTTGTAATTATGCCATCACTGTCAGTTTTGTTTCTGAATACCCACTTTGTACCAACAACAGATCTATTCTTTGGTCTTGGTACTAGGGTCCAGACTTTGTTTCTTTCAAATTCATTCAACTCTTCCTGCATTGCTTGCACCCAATCAGCATCTTGAAGAGCTTCTTCCACTTTCTTTGGCTCAGTCTGAGAGAGAAAAGAATTGTAAAGACACTCATTTGAAGTACCTGTTCTAGTTCTGACACCTGCATCAGGATTTCCAATTATCAAATCAGGTGTATGTGATTTTGTCCACTTCCTTGCAGATGGAAGGTTTTCTCTAGAACTGGATGCTCCCCCATGATCCATGCTATCTTCATTTTCATTTTCTGATGCTCCCCCTGAAACTATGCTCTCTGAGTTGGATTCTTCAGTATTTAGATTTTCAGCACTATCAGAACTTGGCTTATCAGAACTTGACGAATCATAACTTGAAGAGCCAGATGCATGTTCGGATGTTTCTTGAGATGTGGTAGGATCTTGAGTATGCTCCCCCTGCATAGGTGCATCTTCCTTTAACGTAGTCACCACAGTTTCAATAACATCAGAGTTTAATCCATCAGAGTTTGAAGTATCAGGACTTAGACTGTCAGGATTTTCAGTATCAGAATATCAGTCTTCATTTTCAAATCTCAGCTGATCATGGTCAATGAAATCTTTAAGACCAGTGATCTTTTTGTCATCAAAAGAGACATTGATAGATTCCATGACCACTTTTGTTCTCAAATTATAGACTCTGAAGGCTTTTGTGGAAAGTGGATATCCAACAAAGATTCCTTCATCAGCTTTTAGATCAAACTTTGATAGTTGTTCAGGATGAGTCTTGAGAACAAAACACTTGCATCCAAATACATGAAAATATTTTAGATTTGGCTTCTTTTTCTTCACCATCTCATATGGTGTTTTTCCATGCTTGTTAATGAGTGTTGCATTTTGAGTAAAACAAGCAGTATGCACAGCTTCAGGCCAGAAATAGGTTGGAAGCTTTGCTTCTTCAAGCATTGTACGTGCAACTTCAATGAGAGTTCTATTCTTCCTTTCAACAACTCCATTTTGCTGTGGAGTTCCAGGAGCAGAAAATTCCTGCTTTATTCCATGGCTTTTGCAGAACTCTTCCATTATCAAATTCTTGAACTCAGTGCCATTATCACTCCTTAAAATTTTCACAGAATCTTTGACCATTTTATCCAGCTGTTTGACATGATCAATCAAGATAGATGCAGTTTCACTTTTTGTGTGCAAGAAATACACCCATGTGTATCTGGTGAACTCATCCACTATGACCAACGCATACTTCTTCTTTGCAATAGACATGACATTTACTGGACCAAATAGATCAACATCTATAAGATGATAAGGCTCAAGAATTGATGAATCAGTCTTGCTCTTGAATGAAGATTTTCTTTGTTTGGCTTTCTGACATGAATCACAAAGACCATCAGGAGCAAATACTGTGTTTGGCAATCCTCTCACAAGATCTTTCTTGACCAGTTCATTTATATTGTTGAAATTTAAATGAGAGAGTTTCTTATGCCAATTCCAGCTTTCTTCAATTGATGCTCTACTTATCAGACAGATTGCAGAACCATCAGTACTTGTTAAAAGCTTAGCTTCATAAATGTTACCACGTCTGTATCCTTTCAGAACAACTTTGCCTTTAGATTTACTCACAACTTCACAGTGTTCTTCAAAGAAATCAACATGATAACCTCTATCACAGATTTGACTTATACTCA
The DNA here is from genome assembly GCF_009905375.1 of Apium graveolens. NCBI lineage: Eukaryota > Viridiplantae > Streptophyta > Magnoliopsida > Apiales > Apiaceae > Apium > Apium graveolens. The sequence goes on along the minus strand of NC_133656.1, from coordinate 31,066,850 downwards.
GTAGGTTGTGTTTAAGTCCTGATACCAGAGCTACTTGTTTAATTATGACATTTCCAAGATTGATATTGCCATATCCCAATGTTTTTCCAATGTTGCCATCTCCATAAGAAGCACTTGGGCCAGCTTTCTCCACAAAGTCTGATAGCAGGGCCTTATTTCCAGTCATATGTCCTGAACATCCACTGTCCAGAACTAGAATATTTTTCCTGTTGCCCTGCAATCACAAAGACCACTAATTATTAGTTTTAAGGACCCAGACTTGCTTGGATCCTTTGGCCTTATTAAATTTGTTAACATTTGCAGCGGATTTAGCATCAGAGTTTATGTTAACATTTTGCTTATCAGAATTTACACTATCAGACTTTGAATCAGAATTTACACTAGAAGGAACAATGGAAACTTTCTTCAAAGAAGGTTTTATTTGATAATAATCATAGTACAAACTATGATATTCCTTACAAGTATAAATGGAATGCCATAAACTACCACAATGAAAACAAGGATTTTGTGGTTTGTATCTAACAGACTGACTCTTAACTCCTGATTTTGAAGGTAAGGAGTTAATATTCTTATTCTTCCTGCAAAAAGAATCCAGATGGTTAGAACTTCCACAGTTATGACATGTTTTCCTAGGAGCATCAGGAACAGGTTTATAATCATTGCTTTTATTCACACCTTCCTTTCCATTCCTATTTTTCCTAGGTGATTTTACCTTGTTTGCATTCTTGACATCTTTCAGCTTATGTTTAAGCTGCTTCTTTGTCATTAAGCCTATGTTTAGTTCAGCTGTCTTTTCCTGTTTTAGTTTGTCAGAAGTTAATTCCTCTTTAACTTCTGATTTCTCATTATCAGACTTTACAGTTACAAACTTAACAGGTTTTAACTTTGGCTTTTGCTTAACAACAGGCTTAATTTCTTCAGTTCCTCTATCATTCTTATTCTCTCCATAACCTAAGCCCTCTTTCCAATTTTCACTACTTAGCAAATTTTGAGTTGTTCTGCCAGAGTTAGTCCAAGTCCTGATTATCTCTCTTTCCTTTTCTAACTCAGTTTTTAGAGATTCATTCATTTTTAGCACTTCATCCCTAACATAAAAAGCATCATCTCTATCCTTCTGAGTTTGATGGAATATAACTAACTCTTTTTCTAAGAAATCATTTCTTTTCTTAAAAGCAAGATTTTCAGAAGTTAATCTTTCACATGTTAAGGTTTGATCTCTATAACTAACAAACATGGTTTTAAGATATCTTCTCAACTCATTAATATCATCAGTATGAAAAGCATAAGTAGTCTGAGGTACCTTTATTTCAGCAGCTTCAGAACTGCTCTCAGCATTTGCCATCAATGCATAGTTCTCCTCACTTTCAGAGTCTGAAGTGTCTGTCCAGCTTTTCTGCTTTGTGACAAGAGCCTTGCCTCTGTCACCCTTTACCTTCTTGCAGTCAGGAGATATGTGGCCTTTCTCACCACAGTTATAGCATTTAACATTGGTGTAATCTCCTCTGTCAGACTTTCCTCCTCTGCCTTCAGATCTTCTGAAATTCTTCTTATCAGAACTTATGCTTTTTCTGGAAAACTTCTTTCCCTTCCTGAACTTCCTGTATGCAATCTTTGTGATTCCTTTCACCATAAGAGCACACAGCTTCATCATCTCCTCATCAGCATCACTCTCAGGCAAGCTTTCAGAATCTGAGTCATCATCACTCTCAGAACTTGATGACTCAGTATCAGACTTTATGAAAAGAGCTTTACCCTTGTCTTTCTTTGAGGAAGCTGCTTTGGGGAATTCTTCTTCAGCCTTAAGAGCAACTGTCCTTGACTTTCCTCCTTTCCTCTTGCTTCTTTGTTCCATCTCCAGCTCATGAGTCTTGAGCATTCCATAGATTTCGTCAAGAGTTGTTTCATCAAGATTGTAGTTGTCTCTTATTGTCGTTGCCTTCAAATCCCAGCATTCAGGAAGAGCTAACAGGAACTTAAGGTTTGAATCTTCAAGATCATACTCTTTATCAACCAATGACAAATCATTCAAAAGTTTGACAAATCTATCATATAAATCATTCAATGACTCATTAGTCTTTGAGTCAAAGTGTTCATACTCTTGAGTGAGTATTGTCTTCCTGTTCTTCTTAATTGTGTCAGTTCCCTGACATCTTGTTTCCAGAGCATCCCATATTTCCTTAGCAGTCTTGCAGTTGATTACCCTGTTTGATATTACATTATCAATGGCACTATGCAGTAAGTGTCGTACCTTAGCATCCTTAACAATTGATGTTATGTCCTCAGCAGTATAATCACTCTTCTCCTTTGGTACGGTCGTTACTGCTTAACCTGCAACTGCAACAGCGAGTTTGGTTGGTTTGTAAGGACATTCCTTGATTCTATCCAGGTATTCTGGATCTGTTGCTTCCAGGAACATGGTCATCCTTACCTTCCATATGGGATATTCAGATGGTCTGAGTATGGGGACTCTGATGGTCTCATACCGACTCTGAATTTGTGTCTTTGGTGGTTCCTTGGTTGTGGTAGGCTTAGTTGGAGTTTCTGTGTCCGACATGATTGTGTTTGGATCTTTAACTGTATGTAAGTTAACAGATAGGCTCTGATACCAATTGTTAGGTCACACACACACTGTAGAGGGGGTGAATACAGTGTATAGTACACTCAAATCGAACTTTAAGAACTTAAGTAACAGAAAACAAACTTTATTGAAACAATAAACTCTGTTACAGTATGGAACTGTTACCTCTCAGTGATGAACAAATATCACGAGAGCTGTTAGGGTTACAATGAATAATCTTTTCTAATAATGATAACACTTATAGTGTAAACCCTATGTCTGTGTTTATATACTACACAGTTACAAGATAATCGCTAATTGATATGGAATATAATTCTGCTTCCTAAAATATATCAATCAGATATCTTTTCTTCCAAGTATTCCATTCTTCACGGAATTCCTTCTTCATGCATATCTCTTCTTATGTTTATCTCGATCTTCTTTCCTTTAATCAGCTACTGTCCTTATCTGATTGTCCTTCAGCACTGATATCTATCTTTTGATGATTATCTCCTGATAATATAAGTACTGATATCCTTAAGTCTGGACTTCCAGTATAAGTACTGATCAACAGTTAAGTACTGATTTATCCTATTCACGTAAGATCTGAAAGCTAAACACAAAACATATTAGCCATGACATTATCAAATATATCTAACAAAGTACAAGTCCTTGAATCCACAATTAAAAGTTATTACAACCCAAAATGATTACTTGATAAATTTACAGTTAATTGCCATTATCTGCCACAAGTTATAATTATACATAATTGATTCTCAAAAGTAGAATGCCTGATCTACCAATAGATCTACCTCTGCAGCTATAGCAGCTACAACATCAACGGGGAGACGCGGGACGCTTCCCACGCGCTTGCGCTGGGTCTGCTGGAGACTGGCCATCTTTCCTAACTGTTGTTGTGTGATTAAGAAATAAAGCAAGAGTGAGCCTTACAGCTCGCAAGATAATATATAGTGATAACAATAATACAAGTATCTAAATGGATACTTACTAGAATCCTTTATCATGTGTAAGGTAATTACTTACTGGGTATAAGTTTTAAAAGAAGATGAAGTTACTAATTACTTCGCTACACTTATACCATTTTAGAATCTACTAGAACTACTACTGTTCCAAGTATAATAAGATTCAAGAGGTCATCCCATAGATGATACCACAAATAAAACTTGAAAATATTTGATCTTTGAAATATTTTGAAAAGAAATGAAGTTACGAGATACTTCATTCAATGGATACACCAATAAAACTGTTTGACCCTGTCAATGCTTCGGCAACCACCCATTAGTAGCCTTTCGATCGAAATGCTACGGGTAGTGTTGCAGAATTATCCAAATGGATGATGAACTCATTACGGGAGTTTGCCGCGCCAGGAAGACCACTTACGATGATCAGTCGTAGTAGTACAACCCCACCATTTTCTACATGTAGAGGAGAACCTGTCAGATTTACTTGTCAACCGAACACTGAACTCCTAAGAAATGGACCGCCTTAGCGGAACTTCCAGGCCATTTGGGCCAATATAATAAGGCTGGGCCGGCGCTACTCGACCACTTACGCCACTCCTAGTTCAGATGAAATCCATGACTCTGAAACGTAAAGCTCGTCCCCACTTTCCCCAAGTAGAAACTTGTTGATACGGCTCCACCAAGAAGTCGTATCTAGTTGGAAAGGAAAACTCACCGATATTTCCCAGGCGATGCCTGTTAATGGATTAACTTGTTCCAAGAATTTTACTTCCCGAGTGTTGGGTAAGTAATCAAAAACTCTTTTATCAAGACAGCAACCTTGTTGCGAATATAAAATACACCACAGAGCCGGATCCCTCCGGTTTTGAGCAAGTATTTAAATCCCCTTTTTAAAAGGAAGATCTTAAATATAAAAATGAGTTTTGGGATCCGCTCTAACTTTTGAAATTCATTTTAAAGACTTGAAAACACTTTAAAGAGTGTTTGGAATAATGCTGATTTAATAAAGTAAATCAGTCTCAATATAAAGAAATATCTGAATATTATTATTTAAATAATATTCCCATAAAGAGTAATTGAGGTAGAAGTTGGGAAACTTATACTTGAAATGAATAGTAAATAATCAAAGATATACTTATACGAAAGTAATATCTTTATTTGAATATCAAAAGTAAGTTTGATTATCGAACATTATTCTTTAATAAATAAAGAATATTAATAAATAATAAGCGGAGTCATAATACCTCGAATGAATATTATAAATAATATTCATTAAATAAAATAAAGGAATCATACATCCTCAAATGAATATCCAAGTAATATTCAATAAATAATATAAAGGAGTCATAAGTCCTAGAATGAATATTCAAGATAATATTCATTAATAAAATAAAGTTATCGAATAAACCTTATTCGATTAATAGCTTTGAAAACTATAACCATATATATATATATAAAAAATATATATATATAAAATCTACTCGGGATCCTCGACTCCCGGTTTTAGAAAATGTTTTCACCTTTGGGTCCCTATACTAAGGGTATATGCAAATTACCGCTATTCTCTAGCATAGGTATTATCAACTGAACCAACAGATATATATGGCAAGAATACGAAACAGGCATGCATATGTACCATATCACATGCTACAATATATCGCAAGAATTTGCTTATATAACCATCATGCATCTATTACAAGATAATGCATATACAAGTGTATACATCACAACAACAGTATAACAGGTAGAAAACTTGCCTGAGCGACTGGGGGTGATAAAAGGCTCGGGACGAGTCTGGTAACCTATAAACAACAAGTAAGTTGGAATTAAACCAAAGTCACTTGTAAATCTATACTTTAACTAACTTGGACTCTAACGCTTGTTTTGCGCTTACTGATTCTCTTAAGTCACTCGAGTACCCTCGGCTCCACCATTTTTAATAATTTAACCATTACGAGTTTTAAGGCGATTCCTTCACGAGTGTCTTAACAAATGCCTAACACTCTTACCATAATTGTTTCATTCACTAATTAACCCTTTTTGGTCTTTAACCTATGTTTCAAAGTAAGGCGAGGGGAAAAGTTTCGTTCGCGAAACGCCGTTACTTAAAACGGTCGTTTCTCCTAAACCGTACATCGGAATCAAACGGACTACATATCAAAATGAAGCTCGTAACATGACCTATCTAAACATGGCAATGGTAATAATCTAGCAGGGAGTTCTCAGTTCCAAATGTTATGAACAAAAGAAGTCTAAAGTAAATCGGACATTACGACGACTATGTTTACGCGATTTCCCAAATTTAAACCAATTCAAAACAACCACAATTCAACCCCAATTCACAATCCAATCAAAACTCCATCCATATTACTTTACAACAGCCCCAAATCAACTCATTATAATCAATTTACTTAATCCTAAAACTTGAATTTAAGCTATACTACATTCTTTAATCAAATCATAAGATTTCAACATTCCAATCTCCACCATTCCAACCCAAACTCTTAAACAAACAAGTTTCAAGCTACTATTTACTCTAACAACCAAAATCAACCTAATATACAAATTAAAGCTAGGGTTTGGAGATGATATACCTTCCTTGAAGTGGTGTGAGTAGCTAGGAAGCCTTGAGGAGTCTTAGGAAAGCTTGGATCTTAAAGGAAAAGCAAGAAAAATCAAGTTAAAAACCTTGAAATCACTATTCATTGTCTTCTTCATTGATTTATTGGAGAAGATAGAGAATGAATGGGATGCTTAAACTCATAATATAGCCATATCTATGCATAAGGAACACTAGGGAATTATCTTACCAATTTAGGAGGCTTGGATTTTGAAAATTCTTTCCTTTGAAATTGTAAAAAGCCGAGAGCAAGCTTTTGTTGAAGAGAAATAGATTTCTTTTGTTTTGATGAAATGATTTGTTTGGCTTGGTGGATGTAATTTTGTTTTTGTTTTGGTTAATTACCTTTTTAGCCTTAACTTTGTGTGGTTCTACTTCAACCACATCTCCTTCCTTCCCATGTCATGCTTATGTCATGCTATGATGTCATCTTCCCCTCCTTGTCCTCTTCTCATTAGTTGGGTGACATCATCCTCTCTAATCCCTTTGATTAACTTCCTAATTGTTTGCCTAATGACCGCTGATCTGTTATACGGTTCGCTTAACTTTCGTTTTCGTTTATCGTTTGAGGGATCATACCCGGGATCTTATTACTTAGGTTCCCTTAACCTTTCTCAATATATTATATTCCTTTTATGATCCTCTCTTATAATCCTTTAATTTAAATCCTTTTTATCCTGTTATCTTATACTCAATTCTTTCCGTAACTAATGGATTTCCGGGAAAAATCAAAGTGTTCGGTATTGGATTCTGACGATCTTTACATTCAATTATATACCATATAGAGTACTAATAAAATCTCAGAATATCCATAACAGAACCCCTACATAGTGTGGCATGAAAAGTTTTCTCATTCAGCTAAAACACTATTCATAAGGGTTACAAAAAGTTCAAAATTTTGGGGGTTATTACACTCTAGGGTACCAAATTCCTAGATTTGGAGTTCCTTTGAGATATCTGAAAATTCTTTTAATAGCCACTAAGTGAGATTCTTTAGGGTCAGCTTGAAATCTAGCACAGAGACATGTAGAAAACATTATATCAGGTCTACTAGCAGTTAAATATAAAAGTGAGCCAACCATGCCTCTCTAACTTGTAATATCCACAGACTTTTCAGCCTTGTTTAATTCAAGTTTGGTGGCAGTGGTCATGGGAGTTTTTGCAGATGAACAATCCATTAAGTCGAACTTCTTTAAAAGATCATAAATATATTTAGTTTGACTAATGAAAATTCCAACATTAACTTGTTTAACTTGTAAACCAAGAAAATAAGTTAGCTCTCCCATCATGCTCATTTCATATTTACTTTGCATTAACTTAACAAACTTTTTACAAAGCTTATCATCTGTAGAACCAAATATAATATCATCTACATAAATTTGAACAAGTATTGTAGAGCCATTAACATTTCTAAAGAAAAGAGTTTTGTCAACAATACCTCTTGTGAAGTAATTATCTAGAAGAAATTTTTACAAAGTCTCATACCAGGCTCTAGGTGCTTGCTTTAGTCCATAGAGTGCTTTCAACAGATAATACACATAGTCTGGAAAATTTGGATCTTCAAATCCTGGAGGTTGGCTTACATAAACTTCTTCCTCCAATTCTCCATTCAGAAATGCACTCTTGACATCCATTTAATTTACCTTGAAATTGGCATGGGCTGCATAGGATAGAAAGATTCTGATGGCTTCAAGTCTGGCAACTGGAGCAAATGTCTCATCAAAATCTAATCCCTCTTGTTGAGAATAGCCTTTACCAACCAATCTGGCTTTATTCCTTATGACAATGCCATTTTCATCCATCTTGTTTCTGAATACCCATTTTGTGTCAATAGAACTCTTGTTCTTTGGCTTGGGTACCAGCTTCCATACTTTATTCCTCTCAAATTGGTTTAGCTCTTCTTGCATTGCTAAAATCCAATCTGGATCTAATAGAGCTTCTTCCACTCTCTTAGGTTCCTCCTGTGATAGAAAACTACTATACAGACATTCATCTTGAGTAGCCCTTCTAGTTTGCACTTTAGATGTAGCATCACCAATGATCAATTCAAAAGGGTGATTCTTGGTCCATTTCCTTTGAGGTGGTAGAATAGTTCTAGATGAGGTTGCCTCGGTATTGTCATGATGTGAGATAGAATGTTGATTGGTTGAAACTCCCCCTGAGTTGCTGATCCTTTGAAAGGAATTGGGAGTTCTATTATTTGATGAAGTGAAATGATTATCCGTTGACAGAACGTGATCAACGGATGCTTCATTATGAACTTCAACGGATGATGCACTTTGTCTTTCAACGGATGCTGCATTGCTTCTATCAACGTAAGTTGAATTTTGACTTTCAACGGATGCAGCATTCTGTGCATTGTCCAAAGGCAGATTTTGAATTCTTTTCGAGGTGCCTTCTCCATCATTCTCATCTTCACTATCATCACAATATATCTCAATGTTGTCAAATTTGAGTCCTTCATGATGTCCCTCATCTGTTAGTCCATCAATCTTTTTATCATCAAACACAACATGCACAAATTCCATGACAATGTTGGTTCTTAGATTGTAGACCCTATATGATTTTCCAGCAGAATAACCAACAAATATTCCTTCATCAGCTTTTGCATCAAACTTTCCTTTGTGATCTGGTTGATTCCTTAGAATGTAGCATTTGCAACCAAAGATATGAAGAAAGTTTAAGGTTGGTTTTCTTCTCTTGAACAATTGATAGGGAGTCATGCCTTTTGTTTGATTGATTAGAGAAATATTCTGAGTGTAACATGCACAGTTAACAGCCTCAGCCCAAAAGTATGTTGGGAGTTTTGACTCTTCAAGCATTGTTCTTGCAGCTTCAATTAGTGACCTGTTCTTCCTTTCCACCACACCATTCTGTTGTGGAGTCCTTGGAGCTGAGAACTCATGCATGATCCCATTTTCTTCACAGAACAACTTCATGGTTGAATTCTTGAATTCAGTTCCATTGTCACTCCTGATATTCCTTACTTTGAAATCTGGATGATTGTTGACTTGCTTGATATGATTGATAATGATTTCACTAGCTTCATCCTTTGATCCAAGAAAATAAGTCCATGAAAACTTTGAGAAATCATCTACAATCACTAGGCAATATCTTTTCCTTGAAATTGACAATACATTGACTGGTCCAAAAAGATCTATGTGTAGCAGTTATAATGGTTCATCAATTGGTAATTCAAGCTTCTTACTGAATGATGCTTTCTTTTGCTTTCCTTTCTACCAGGCATCACACAGTCCATCCCTTGTGAAATCCACTAGAGGCCTTCCCCTAACTAAGTCCTTTTTGACTAGATCATTCATTGTCTTGAAATTCAAATGGGACAGCTTCTTGTGCCATAGCCAACTTTCAACTGGACTTGCTTTGCTAAAAAGACAAGTAATTGATTCTGCATCTGTAGAGTTGAAGTCAGCCAAGTACACATTCCCTTTTCTAGCTCCAGTTAGAACCACTTTGTTGTCCTTCTTATTTGTGACAACACATGCTTCAGAATTGAAGGAAACAGTATTCCCTCTGTCACATAGTTGACTGATGCTCAATAGATTGTGTTTGAGACCATCAACTAATGCAACTTCATCAATGATGACATTTTCCTTTGAAATCAAGCCATATCCCATAGTGAACCCTTTGCTGACATCTCCAAAGGTTATGCTAGGGCCAGCTCTCTCCTTGAACTCTGTGAGCAGGGTGAAATCTCCTGTCATGTGCCTTGAATAACCACTGTCCAAGTACCATAGATTCCTTCTTTTTCCTTGCATACAACAAAATCAATCAAGTTGATTTTGGTACCCAAGTTTCCTTGGGTCCAGCCTTGTTAGTCTTTTTACTAGACTTCATTCCTCCTGCATCTTTTGACTTGGGTAACTTTGGGTCAACCTTGGTCTCAGATGCAGTTGGTTGAAGTGTAGGGTTAGTCACAGAATCATTTAGCACATTTGGTTGTATTTGATAAGGCATAGATTGTGCAAACATATTATTCTACATAGGCATGTTTTATGGCATTTGAGGCATACTGAATGCAGTAAAATAAGGGTTATTAACATATGGCATGTTTGCAAAATATGCATGAGGATTCTGATGAGACATAACAGGCATAGCATGCAGAGGTGACATATACATGTTAGGCATGGAAGGAGTTAAAGGCATGGGAGCATTCTTAACAGATTTGCAGTTATCAGATAGATGATTAACACTTTTACAATGCACACAGCTTTTTCTAGGAGCATACTTATCAGGTGTGTAATTGTTGTGTTTGTTAATCCCTACCTTCCCATTTTTATTAGATTTTCTTTTAGTTTCCTTTTTATTCTCAACCAACTTAAGCCTATTTTTCAACTGATCTAAGGTCATGTGTCCTATATTCACCTTACTGGCATCTTTGGATGTGCTAGCTTCTTCCTTGACAAAGTTCTTGGAAGTTGAACCAAACTTCTTATTGAGATTTTTCAAATTGTTCTTTATAAAATCACTTGCCTATTTTAATTGATGAGCCTTCAACGGATGCTCTTTTTCTTCCTTCAACAGATAACTTTCATCATCCGTTGATTCCACATCCGTTGACAATCCATCAATTAATTCAACTTCCTTTTTGGTTTTCTTCCAGGCATTCTCACAGAGTGATTCAATTCCCTGAACCTTGACAATTTGAGCACTAACATCCCTAGATGTTTTCCAGGCCTTGATTACCTCTTGCTCACGTTCTAATTGTTTAGAAAGAATTTCTACTTTCTTAACAGATTCTTCTAGTTCACTCTCAACAGTCAAGCATTTGATTTTAATCTTTTCAAGCTCAATTACCTTACCCTCTAACACAACATTCCTATCACTTAAAAACACATTATTCTCTTTGATTCTTGTGTTTTCTTTAGCTAGTGATTTAAGGGAAACACGCAAATGATATTATTCATTGGACATATCATTTATGGCTTCATTGCACTCAATATTAGAAAGCTGAGAGAGGTCAGTAGTAATTACCTGGTTGCTTGATGAACTAGTTTCATTTTCATCAGAATTAGCCATCAGGGCTAGGTTGACATATTCCATATCATCATCTTCATTGGCTCCATCTGCTGCCCAATCATCTTGAGTCAGAAAAGCTCTTTCATTTTGTTTGAGCAAATCGAAATATTTCTTTTTGTAATCAACTTGCTCAAATTTCTTCTTGTTAGAGGATGGCTTTCTGTACTCATTTGCAAAGTGTCCACTTATGCCACAGTTATAACATTTGAACTTAGATTTGTCCACCATGTTCTTGTTTGACTTAGTGAATTTTGCATTTTTCTTGAATTTCATCTTTTCAAACCTCCTGGACAGAAAAGCTAGATGTTCATCAACATCATCAGAGTCATCTTGACTGAATTGTCTTCAACCTCAGCTACTTGCTCCTTTCCCTTGCTTGATTCTGATTTGCTTGTGCCAATTTTAAGACTTGGCATTGTTTTTTCTTCATTCCTGGCTTCAATCTTCTCATTGTCAGCTACAAGTGCAACTGATCCACCTTTTCTTTTTCCCTTTTCCAACAGCTCATCTTGCTCCATCTCAAGTTCATAGGTCTTCAAAATTCCATATAATCTTTCAAGTGTGAAGTCCTTATAATCTTGAGAATTTCTTAGAGAAACAGCCATAGGCTTCCATTCCTTTGGTAGAGACCTTAGAAATTTTAAATTGGAGTCCTTGACTTGGTACACTCTGCCATACAGCTTCAATCCATTTAACAGTTTCTAAAATCTGTTGAAGGTATCATTCAATGATTCGCCTTCTTCAAAATGAAAATATTCATACTGTTGAATGAGAAGCTGCATTTTATTTTCTCTAACTTGCTCAGTACCTTCACAGATAAGTTGTACCGTACCCCAAATTTCCTTAGCAGTTTGGCTGTTAATGACATTGTCAAACATATCTTGATCTAGGCCATTAAACAGAATGTTCATGGCTTTCTTGTCCTTGTGAACCTCTTCAATATCTTCAACAGTCCATTCTGCTTTTAGATTGGGAATAGACTGTCCAACAACAACTGTTGCAGTAGCAGCTGTGGCCACCTTGTGAGGGATGTGAGGACCATTTTCAATGAAGTTGATGTAGCTTTCATCTTGAGAGAGAAGATGTAAATGCATCTTCACTTTCCAGTGATAATAATTATCTCTTTCCAGGATTGGAATCTTTACACCAATATCCTTCTTACTCATGATGTTAGCAGAATAAATCTTTAAACTCTTTGTATGTTAAGAGCTAGCTCTGATACCAATTGTTATTCCCAGTGGACTAACAATGAGATTTACAGAAGGGGGGTTGAATGTAAATCTCAAAACTTTTTCAAGTTTTGAGCAGTTTCTAATACTAAGTGTTTTGATGAACAAATGTGTGTGAATTGCTTTAAGCTAATACAGACAGATATATATTTAAGCACAAATGTAAAGAACACAAAGAACTTAAAAACTTTTATGGTGGATATGTTGTTCCACCAGAGATGTGTTATTTCAGAAAATCTGTGAATCAAAGAATTGATCACAGCTGCGTCCTAGTGCAAACTAGATGATTTTCTCTCTGGATTTTTCTAAACAGCTCTGGAAAATTCACCATCTAATTACTAGCTGCTACTTGGTTTATATAACACCAAGTTTACAAGTGAAGACAAAACTGTAGAATATAATTAAAAGATTCTTCACATGTTTCTTCTTCATTTCTCTATCCAATGCAATTTAGGTTTAGCTGTGAATCTTTGAATACTTCCTTGTTTGCACCAGAATGGAAATGCTGCTTTTTCTTGATTCCTCCTAGAGGCTGCCACATTCCAGTTTGTCTCTGTCAGCCCATGTGCCTCTGTTAGCTTATGAATTGTCACTATCAACTGCTATTGAACTTAGCATCCGTTGAAGCTTTTATCAGTTGATGGCTTTATCCGTTGAAGCATTAACAGTTGAAGCTTTATCCGTTGATGCACTCATCCGTTGATGGATGTTATTCGTTGAAGCTTTAGAGACATCCGTTGAAGCTTTGTTTCTCATCCATTGAAGGTCTTTAATATCAGTTGATACTACTTCACTTATACAAAATTACAAGGCATGAAACATTTACAATTAGCCCTCCTATTTGCATATCCACTAGTAGTCAACATGACTTATAATTTCCCACAACATCTAAGAATTACAACTTAAATACAGAGAATGAAATGTGCTACAATACTAAACTTATTTCTAAGTAAAGCTACTCCTTCAACGGATAGCCAGAATGGTCTTATCCGTTGAGGCTACAAACACCAAATTTCTACTTAAGTGTTTTGTTGAACTTATCATCAAACTAATACACATATTCCTAACAATCCCACAACTAATCACGGGTGGCTTAGTCACTAATGGCTTCTTTTAACCTGGTAACAGCTAACCTCTGAAACACTTAAATCTTCTTCTCACCTTTGTCTATATCTCAGGTACTCACCATTTAGTGTAGCTCTCGAATCCGTTCTCGTAGGTATTGTTGCTTCATAGGATGAGTTTTAAACTGGGGGTATAGAACAGGGGGTAGGGTAAACTGAAAAGATAGTAACTTTTGCTGATGATGCTGATTAAGGAAAATTATCAGACCACACTATATAAGAGTACTGTTATGGAAATTCTAAGATCGTATTAGTATTCCATAAAGTTAATAAGTGTATGTAAAGATCGTCAGAATCCAAATTCGAACACTTTGATTTTTCCCGAAAATCCACCAGATATCGAAAGAATTGAGTATAAGGTAACATGATTAAAATGATTTAAATTCAAGGATTATAAGAGAGGATCATAAAAGGAATATAAAATATTGAGAAAGGTTTAGGTGAACCCAAGTAATAAGATCCCGGATATGATCCCTCGAACGATAAACGCGAACGAAAGTTAAGCGAACCGTATAACAGATAAGCGGTCATTAGCCAAATAATTAAGGGTTAATCAAAGAGGTTAGTGGATGATGATGTCATCACACCAACAAGAAGAAGACAAATGTAACAAGATGACCTAAGCTTGATGACATAAATATGATAAGTGGGAAGGATTGGTTGGTTGATTGTGAGCCATACATTTTTCACCATGGTAAATTCCATGTAACCAAGCTAAACACCACACAAATCATCAAAACACAAATCAAGAAGCTATTTCTTCTTCTTCTCCTTCATTGCCTCGGCTTTTCTTCTTTAAACAAGAAGGAAAATTTCAAAACTCAAGCTTCACTCCATCATAAATCAAGAGGTTAGTCTCTATAGCTCCTATATTTCATAACTAAGAAGAGCAAGTAGTTTGAGTGCTTGAATCCAAGGTTTGATAGCTCAAATAAATCATTTTAGTTTAGGGTAAATAGTAACTTTCAAGAACAAACTTTTGATTCTTGATTTTATTTGTAAGGTCAAGGTAGCTTAAGCATAGATCAAGGCTTCCATGGACATTCCAAGGATCTTTCATTGATTAAAAGCTTCAAGAAGGTATAAAAAGTTCAAACCCTAAGATTTACTTTGAATGTTTAGGAGTGGTTTTGATTGTTATAGTATATGAGAAGCATGATGCTTGTGTGTTTCAAGTTTGGTTGGGTTTGTAGTGTTTTGGATGATTGAATCTTGTTTATAGCTAATGAAACTTAAGTATAGTTAGTAGTTCATGTTTAGGGTTGAATGAATTGGAAAATCTTGAGATGTTGGGACTGATGTAGTAAGGTTTGGATGAGAGTTGGGTGTATTGTTGATTGTGAGTTGGATTGTGGTTGTTTGGAATGGTTTAAAACTTTGGTAATCGCGTAAACATAGCCGTCGTAATGCCCGATTTACCTTAGACTGTTTTAGTTCTTAACTTCAAGACCCGTGAACTCACTGTAAGATTCTGAACATTGCCATTTTTAGATAGTTCATATTACGTGCTTCGTTTTGATATGTGGTTCGCTTGAATCCGATGTACGGTTTAGGAGAAATGACTATTTTAAATAACGGCATTTTGTGAACGAACCATTACCCCTCGCCTTACTTTGAAACCTTGGTTAAGGCCCTTAAATGACTAATTGGAGTATGAAACAATTATGTAAAGTGGATTAGGCAGTTGTTAGGGTACTCGCAAAAGAATCGCCTTAAAATTCTTAATGGTTAATTTATTAAAAATGGTGGAGCTGAGGGTACTCGAACGACTTATGTGATTCGTTAAGCGTAGAAGTGACCATAAGCGAACGTTAGGGTTCAATTGGTTAAAGTCTAGTTTCTTAAGCGACCGGGGTTTAATTCCGACTTATGTTGTTTTTCATAGGTTATTGGACCCACTCTAAGCTTAAGCCTATCCGGGAACACTCAGGCAAGTTTTCTACCCGTTATACTATTGTTGTGATGTAAATATATGTATATGCACTATATTGTGATAAGTGCATGATTGTTATTACCAAATCTTGCGATATATTGGAGCATGCTGATATGGTATATATGCATGTCTGTTTCGTAATCTTGATATCTAATTGCTGATTCAATTGTTTATAAGTTGCATAATACCTATGCTAGAGATAAGCAGTAGTTGCGTATAACCTTACTATAGGGGACCCAAAGGCGAACATTTTTTAAACCGGGAGTCGATGTTCCCGAGTATAATATATATATATATATGTATATATATACATATATTTTTCAAAACTATTAATCGAATAAGGTTTATTCGATAACTTTATTTTATTTAATGAATATTATTTTGAATATTCATTCGGGGACTTATGACTCCGGTTATTTTATTTAATGAATATTATTTTGAATATTCATTCGAGGACTTATGACTCCGCTTATTTTATTAAATAATTTTCTTTATTTTATTAAAGAATAATGTTTCGATAATCAAACTTATTTTTGATTATTCAAATAAAGATCGTACTTTCGTATAAGTATATCTTTGGTTATTTATTATTCATTTCAAGTATGAGTTTTTAAAAAACTTCTACTTCAATTATTTTTATAGAGAATATCCTTTATGGGAATATTATTTAAATAATAATATTCAGATATTCTCCAACATATGGGGACTGATTTATTTCATTAAATCAGCATTACTCCAAACATTCTTTAAAATGTTTTCGAGTCTTCAAAATGATTTTTAAAAGTTAGAGCGGATCTCAAAACTAATTTTTTTGATTTAAGATCTTTCTTTCGAAGGGGATTTAAATACTCGTTCAAAACCTGAGGGATCCGGCTCTGTAGTGTATTTTATATTCACAACAAGGTTGCTGTTTGAGAAAACATTTTGATTACTTTCCCAACGTTCGGGAAGTAAGTCCATCTATTTGAGTCGGCATAAGCAACATGGGCTCAGTGGGCGTCCATGAAAGTGTAAGTGGCTCAGTGGGAGTCCATCAATATGTAAGTGGCTGAGTGGCAGTCCAAAATAGGTCCTAATGCGGCCAGGGTGATGACCAGTGAGGAATTCGTCCATCTACTAGTAGAAACGGTTACCTATTGGTATATTTGCCTGATCAGCAAGATATCAGGTTTATGCCAAGGTTTTCTCCTTTCCAAATTCATTGGATATTGCAACTCTGTTTATAATTTTCATAACAGAGGTTTTCAAGGAGTGTATGAAATGTATATATATAGGTGTATATATATCGGGACTTAATGAAGTATCTCGTAACTTCATTATTTATAATGATATTTCAAAGATTGAATCTATTCAAGTCTTTTCTTGTAGTCTCATCTATGTGATGAACTTTTGAAACTGATTATACCTTGAACGGTGGTAGTTCAAGCAATATTCGGAAAAGATATAAGTATAATGGATTATCTCGTAACTTCACCTTTTCAACTTATATCTGGTTAATGATTATCTTATGCATGACAAAGATTTTCAGAAAAACGTTGAGACAAGGTTAGATATATGAGATCACCTTGCAACGATATTTTTTTACACAGTTATAAACTGGAACTCTGTGTATGTTATACATGGAAGAGGATTTCAAGATTTTGAAAAGTATATATACATATATACTAAATATTTTCCGACTTGGTCGCATTAAGAGATCAAACTTGGTTCATTTCTTTTTGACCAAGACTTTCATGAGTATTATGAGTATGCTCATATATTGTAAATTATTATACATATTATTTCGGTGGGCTTGTTGCTCACTCTTGCTTTCTTCTTTCATCACACAACAACGGATAGACAAGATGAACAAGACCAAGCTCTCAATTCGTGAGCGGATAGGAAACGTTCCGCAATTTCCTGTAGGCGTTGATGCCGTTGTGGCTGAGGTAGGAACTACCAATAGGCTAGGCTTTCAACTTTTGATGTACCAGACTTATGTATATTATAAATTGTAATAATGGCATAGAATATGTAAATTTATTCAGAAACCCTTTTGAGGTGTAATGACTTATAATTGTGGAATAAAATGACTTGTGTTATTTTTGGTATTCATCTCTGAGACTATAACTTATGGTGTGTGTGTGTATATTATGGAGTCACAGAACGTAGTAGTTGGTTGACTGTTAAGATTAAGTATTGATAAGGGAAATGGAACTCGTGACAACCCGAATCCCCAACCCCGGATTTGGGGGTGTTACAGAAATGGTATCAGAGCTAAGCGTTATAAACCTCAGAGATGATGTGATGTTAAAATAATAAGTTCACTAAGGTAATAAGAACTCTTGCCAAGTTCATAGTCGGACTACCTAACGTAGTACTGATAGTTAAAACCCTTATGTGAACCCTTATAAATATCGTGATAGAAGCGTAGTTCGTTATCGTATATGGTAGCGGGACTCCGAATCCTGAGGTTGAGGAGCAACAGTGCGATGATGTTTTATTACTTATTGGAGATCAGATTGTGGATCCGATAGAGCGTCCTAACAAGGGACCGGATGATGTTCATATTGAGGATGTAGCGGTTGAGGATGTTGTCCTATAAGGGATTGTTGCTGCGAAGGATCCCTGGAGGATCCTGACAAGAATGAATAAAGGACCACTGAGGAATTGATGACCATGGTTAGAGTGACTACCAGAGGTAGGATTGGCCGGTCACTACTGGAGTTCGTTCAAGTTTGTAAAGATAGTAGCCCCTTTAACGCGGCTACTCGTAAGACTGAGAAGTTCGAATGGACAGAGAAATGCGAGAACAGCTTTTAAGAACTGAAGCAAAGATTGGTGACGGCCCCTATGATGGCGTTGCCGGATGGAAAAGGAGATTTTGTGATGTGTAGTGATGCTTCACATAAGGAATTATGGTGCTTCTTATACAGCACAACAAGGTAATCGTGTATGCGTCAAGACAATTAAGGGAATATAAAATTCGATATCCCCACCCATGAGCTTGGTCTCGTGGCAATAGTTTTGCCCTAAAGATTGGAGGCACTACTTGTATGAAGAGAAGTGCGAGATTTACACAAGCCATACGTGCTCTAGTGCATTTTCATGCAGAAAGAGCTCAACATGCGCCAGAGGAGGTGGTTAGAGCTAATTAAGGATTACTATTATGAGATTCTTTATCATCCAGGGAAAGCCAATATGGTGGCTAATTCCTTAGTAGAAAGGAGAGACTCAAGATGATAATGTCTTTGGGAGAGTTGATAAGAGATTTCGAGAAAATGGAAATAGAAGTGAAGGTAACCGGAGCCGGTACCGAAAAGCTGTTTGAGATTGTAATGCAACCTGAATTATTGGAAAAGAAAATCATATTGTGCCAAGAAAAAGTGATGAATGAAGGCAGAGAGCCAATGACTAGAGAAGAGATAAATACCGAGAAAGATGATAAGGCAATAATGAGGTAATCCTACAGAATTTTGGTTCCAAACGTTCAAGAGCTTAAGGACGAGATCTTAGATGAAAGCCATAGTTCGAGGAATAAGATTTAGGGCAAACCCTGAATGTGATAGCCAAGGAGGTCGCCATCAAGAAAGAAAGAACCCATAACATAATGGAAAACAAGGATTTTAACTTATAAGATAACCCTGATTATTGAAGAAGGATGAAACATTTCATATTGAGAAAACAGAAGTCGAGCAAGATAGGGAGAACCAGGATGGTACTCCTATGGGACAATTCATGGACCTGCCTAAACAAAAATTATACTTTTATTCCCAAACACCACCCTGAGGAAACAATGCGGTGGGAAATTCTTTCAGGACCTTTAAGTCACTAAGCTCTCAGAGTTCCAAAGAACAGGTTGACCCAGTCGAGGCAAGAGCCTGGCTAAAGGAAATATAGGAATCATTTGAGATTCTAAATGAATGAGGAAGTGCAAAAGACTGTTTTTATTACTTACCTTCCTAAGAGAGAGGCCACCCGCTGGTGAAAGGCCAAGGAAGGCACGGAGCCAGAGGTTATGATAAACTGATTAAAGTTCAGTCAATTATTTTCGGGAAAGTAATTCCCAAGGTTATGGAGATAGTGTAAAAGCTTTAGAGCCAGAATAAAGGCGAACGAGTATGATAAATTATGAATCTAAGATTGTAAAAGTTGTCAAGATTCGTCTGAAGGATAAGAATCCCAGTACGTGATGGTTGAAGTCAATGATTAGTGGGTTCGTGAAATGATTGTAAGAGAGAGGTAAATAAAAAAAACTGAAGTGGAAAGGAATATAAAGGCAATAGAGTTTGAGGAATGATAAGAGAGTTGGGTATGAGGAAACCCTAAAGACTCGTAGCAATAGAAATAGAAAAGTATGTAATCATCAGGATGAGGGTGATTCACCATGAGTTAAAGTTGATGGTTGAAGGCATAAGAGATATATATATTGTACCCCCTTTAAGTTGGGAATATTCGATGAAACTTTGAGGTAGACCGATGGATTAATAAGGAAAAAACGAATGGACTGAGGAGACATGATAACAAGAAATTAGGAAAATGGGATGAAGGAAGTGACCTTTAAGAAGGTGAAGTGTATGTAAGACCTGTGACTTGATACCCAGAGAGGAAGACGCCATGTATAAAAGATATCCCAGCATTGAGATGACTGTTGAGATAAATAAAAGAGGTAAATGACAGTTAGAACTAAAAGGTTCATGTTGAACACGACCAATATCTTCTAGAATATCTCTGTTATCATTACTGAATCAGGCAAGAAAAGCGGATAACCATTGTTATCTTTTGGAGGCCATATTGATTGACCTCATTTTGAATACAGATATTATTGTGAAATTAGGCATATACTATCGAGGTGGGAATGATTAAATAAGACACTCTTATCAGGGATATATGACTTGATTTATGCATGGAAGGATGCATGTACCTTTTTAAAGGTGGAATTAAGGATAGAACATCGGTAACTTAAAATGAATCCTAGGGGAATGCATAAAGGTTGGCATTTCACCCTTAATAGGGATAGTATGAGTTTTGATAGTATGAATTGGAAAGGATTAAGGTAACAACAACCTTTAAGGATCAGTGGAGAAATTTTTCAGAAGTATATAGATAATGATTCTGGTATTACTAAATGGTATCTTGATATGCCCTGTGCCTAGGGTGTACCTGATGAAGGATTTAAGGATAACATTAGAGGTTTTACAAGGAGAAAGGTAATAATCAAAGTTCTCAAGAATAGAAATTTTGATGAAGGAAATATGACGTAATTATAATAATGCCAGGTGGGGCACGTGTTGAACCATAAGAAAGTATAGATTGACCCAATGAGAGTCGGGATTGGTGAAATCAAGAAGGACCCAAGATAAGAGACGTCATAAGTATGATCGAGAGTCAGTCGTGACAATGTTCACATCTAAAGACTAAGGCAATGGCTTATGGAAAAATGGTGAATTTTTTTTTCTCACCAGGACTTAAGAAAAGCATTTTTACATAAGCAGTGATTGAAATGAGGTAGAAAATTTATTTGAAGGTGGTTAAAATAATATTGATTGTAAGGAAATTTTACTATCAGGAAGGGCCAAAGAGGTGGCCGACACTTTAAGTATAAGAGGGCAATTATAGGCGCTCGTGCCAGAGGAATACATTGATGATGGTTAAAGCCGTGAAAGTTGTATTATGGTTTGAAAGATTGACATTCCTTCTGATGATTGTGCGATACTCAACCATAATAGTAGTTTGGTAAAGATTTAATTCATGTTATCACTGTGAGCGGGCTACATATCTTAGAAGGTCCTATCTTGAGATAAACCAGGACCATGGAAAGGACTAAATGAACCTTTGAGCTTCATATCTCCTAATAAAGAAATATGGTTAATAATGGTATTAGCCTACTATCGTTGCTTTCATTGAAACTCTTCTGCAATTTTATCTGCTTCATGTCATGTATGTACGTCAGGATCAGGAGTGTTCTCCATGAATCATGAATGGTGATTATGTTACCTCCTTAGAAGGATTCGATACGATATGTATGGACTCCGTATTGTTAGCTATTAAGGATTCGATACGATATGCAGGAATGATTCTACGAGTAATGAGCCGATTACTTACAACCTTGAGAGTTGTATTGGAATGGATGTTGAGATTGAGTACCACTAATCGGGTCGTGGTGGTGTATATGTTATCATTGATAGATTAATAAAGTCGATTATCTACCTATTGAATACTTATTCCTTCTTATCAATAGAGAGTCGTATTACTATACGAGGAAGGTTGCGGTGCAAGCATAGAATTCTGGTAACGATGATGTCTAGAATAACATCCCGGATTCGATTTTCGATGTCGAGGGAGTTTCAAAGGTGATTGTGTATAAGCTAGAGAAAGAGCATGGGTCCATAGAATGATGGACGGAATATCAAAAATATTTAGGCATGTGAAATACGATGTTATAATACTTGGTGTTGATATATATACACATATGTTTTGTTCTCCTATGACAAACCTCTATAGTTCAGAGGTAGATTCCAAGCAAGATATTTTGTGGCAGTATTCTTTTCATATACAATTCTCTTCAATTCGTTCTTTTCTCTCATTTTCATTTTGTATAAGCTGAGAAGAACAACCCTTCCAGAAGGGGAGGTATTGCCGAATGACTATCTATCTGTGTGATAGAAGCCTAGTAGGATACCACATGTTGTTTAATTGCTTGTCAAGTACTAAAGGCTGACCACCTTCTGTACTAACTATGCAATAGAACAAGTGTTCATGATCATAGTGATCTCTCAATAAATTATTTTACTTCTATACGAAGGACCAAGATTTCGAAGATGGAGGAAGCTAGAGATGAAGTGGTACCAAGTACGGTGGTATTCCGATTCTAACGCGTTCGTGATACTAAGGTTGACGCGATTATTAAAAGGTTATAAAACTCTAGCGAGTAAAGGTATATCTAGAATAGTATTCTTTACGGAAGATAGTAACGATTACGAACTGGAAAAGAATGGGTATTGAGAAGCAAAAGCTATAATGCTAGAAGCTATGATGAGAGTCTGTGCAATAGACTTGAAAGAATTTGGAATGATCACTTAACGCGGATTGAGTTTTCTTACGATAATAGATTGCATGTCAGTATCGAGATATCGCCTTATGAGATCCTTGAGGGAACACAATGTCGATCTCCCTTATGTTAGGATGATGTTGCAGAGCGCAAGATGCTCGGACTAGCAGTGGTCCAAAGGACCAAGGATATAATAGATCTAAACAGAGGATGGCTGGTAGTAGCCCAAGATGGACATAAGAAGTATGTTGATTTGACATGAAAGGACAAAAAATAGGAAGTAGGGGACCTAGGGCTGTTATAGGTATTCCCTTGGAAAGGATGGATGAGGTTTGGAAAGAAAGGAAAGCTAAGCCCACGAATTGTTGGACCCTTGGATATATTAAGACGTATTGGGAAGTTAGCATATGAGCTAGGCCTACCCCCGAACATGTAGCAAGCTCATAACGTGTTCCACGTATCAATGTTAAGGAAGTGTAATTCGGATGCCAGAGAAATAGGGGCACATGAGCGCATGGACATGTGACCAGACGTAACTTAGATGGAGCAACCGGGAAGGGTTATAGATCAAAAAGGAACAAGTGCTTATGAGAAGGGTCATCAAACTAGTTAGAGTTTGGTGGTAGAACCACAATGTGGGAAAATTGACTTGAGAGTTAGAAAGTGCAATGCAAGAAAAGTATCCCAACTATTTTCTATCTGATTCCGGGACGGAATCCTTTTAAGGAGGGGAGACTGTAATAACCCCAATTTTTGGAATTTTGAAACCCTTATGAATAGTAACTTTTTTTTTGATGATGCTGATTAAGGAAAATTATCAGA
Source organism: Apium graveolens (assembly GCF_009905375.1). NCBI lineage: Eukaryota > Viridiplantae > Streptophyta > Magnoliopsida > Apiales > Apiaceae > Apium > Apium graveolens. The sequence continues at coordinate 31,043,515 of NC_133656.1, read as the reverse complement.
CCCACTATATAGGAGTACTGTTATGGAAATTCTAAGATCGTATTAGTATTCCATAAAGTAAATAAGTGTATGTAAAGATCGTCAAAATCCAAATTCAAACACTTTGATTTTTTCCGAAAATCCACCAAATATCGAAAGAATTGAGTATAAGGTAACATGATTAAAAGGATTTAAATTCAAGGATTATAAGAGAGGATCATAAAAGGAATATAAAATATTGAGAAAGGTTTAGGGGAACCCAAGTAATAAGATCCCGGATATGATCCCTCGAATGATAAACGCGAACGAAAGTTAAGCGAACCGTATAACAGATAAGCGGTCATTAGCCAAGTAATTAAGAGTTAATCAAAGAGGTTAGTGGATGATGATGTCATCACACCAATAAGAAGAAGACAAGTGTAACAACGTGACCTAAGCTTGATGACATAAGCATGATAAGTGGGAAGGATTGGTTGGTTGATTGTGAGCCACACATTTTTCACCATGGTAAATTCCATGTAACCAAGCTAAACACCACACAAATCATCAAAACACAAATCAAGAAGCTATTTCTTCTTCTTCTTCATTGCCTCGGCTTTTCTTCTTTAAACAAGAAGGAAAATTTCAAAACTCAAGCTTCACTCCATCATAAATCAAGAGGTTAGTCTCTATAGCTCCTATATTTCATAACTAAGAAGAGCAAGTAGTTTGAGTGCTTGAATCCAAGGTTTGATAGCTCAAATAAATCATTTTAGTTTGGGGTGAATAGTAACTTTCAAGAACAAACTTTTGATTCTTGATTTTATTTGTAAGGTCAAGGTAGCTTAAGCATAGATCAAGGCTTCCATGGACATTCCAAGGATCTTTCATTGATTAAATGCTTCAAGAAGGTATAAAAAACTTCAAACCCTAAGCTTTAATTTGAATGTTTAGGAGTGATTTTGATTGTTATAGTATATGAGAAGCATGATGCTTGTGTGTTTCAAGTTTGGTTGGGTTTGTAGTGATTTGGATGATTGAATCTTATTTATTGCTAATGAAACTTAAGTATAGTTAGTAGTTCATGTTTAGGGTTGAATGAATTGGAAAATCTTGAGATGTTGGGACTGATGTGGTAAGGTTTGGATGAGGGTTGGGTGTATTGTTGATTGTGAGTTGGATTGTGGTTGTTTGGAATGGTTTAAAACTTTGGTAATCGCGTAAATATAGCCGTCGTAATGCCCAATTTACCTTAGACTGTTTTAGTTCTTAAATTCAGGACCCGTGAACTCACTGTAAGATTCTGACCATTTCCATGTTTAGATAGTTCATGTTATGAGCTTCGTTTTGATATGTGGTTTACTTGAATCAAATGTACGGTTTAGGAGAAACGACCGTTTTAAATAACGGCATTTCGTGAACGAACCATTACCCCTTGCCTTACTTTGAAACCTTGGTTAAGGCCCTTAAATGACTAATTGGAGTATGAAACAATTATGTAAAGTGTATTAGGCAGTTGGTAGGGTACTCGCGAAAGAATCTCCTTAAAATTCGTAATGGTTAATTTATTAAAAATGGTGGATCCGAGGGTACTCGAACGACTTATGTGATTCGTTAAGCGTAGAAGTGACCATAAGCGAACGTTAGGGTTCAATTGGTTAAAGTCTAGTTTCTTAAGCGACCGGGGTTTAATTTCGACTTATGTTATTGTTCATAGGTTATCGGACCCACTCTAAGCTTAAGTCTATCCGGGAACACTCAGGCAAGTTTTCTACCCGTTATACTGTTGTTGTGATGTAAATATATATATATGCATTATCTTGTGATAAGTGCATGATTGTTATTAGCAAATCTTAGGATATATTGGAGCATGCTGATATGGTATATATGCATGTCTATTTCATAATCTTGATATCTAATTGTTAATTAAATTGCTTATAAGTTGCATAATACATATGCTAGAGATAAGCAGTAGTTGCGTATACCCTTAGTATAGGGGACCCAAAGGTGAACATTTTCTAAACCGGGAGTCGATGTTCCCGAGTATAATATATATATATATATATATATGTGTATATATATAGATATAGTTTTCAAAACTATTAATTGAATAAGGTTTATTCGATAACTTTATTTTATTTAATGGATATTATTTTGAATATTCATTAGAGGACTTATGACTCTGTTTATTTTATTTAATGAATATTATTTTGAATATTCATTCGAGGACTTATGACTCCGCTTATTTTATTAAATAATATTCTTTATTTTATTAAAAAATAATGTTTCGATAATCAAACTTATTTTCGATTATTCAAATAAAGATCGTACTTTCGTATAAGTATATCTTTGGTTATTTATTATTCATTTCAAGTATGAGTTTTTAAAAAACTTCTACTTCAATTATTTTTATAGAGAGTATCCTTTATGGGAATATTATTTAAATAATAATATTCAGATATTCTCCAACATATCGGGACTGATTTATTTTATTAAATCAGCATTACTCCAAACATTCTTTAAAATGTTTTCGAGTCTTCAAAATGATTTTTAAAAGTTAGAGCGGATCCCAAAACTCATTTTTTGGATTTAAGATCTTCCTTTCGAAGGGGATTTAAATATTCGCTCAAAACCTGAGGGATCCGGCTCTATGGTGTATTTTATATTCCCAACAAGGTTGCAGTTTTGAGAAAACATTTTGATTACTTGCCCAACGTTCGGGAAGTAAGTCCATCTATTTGAGTCGGCATAAGCAACATGGGCTCAGTGGGCGTCCATGAAAGTGTAAGTGGCTCAGTGGGAGTCCATCAATGCGTAAGTGGCTGAGTGGCAATCCAGCATAGGTCCTAATGCGGCCAGGGTGATGACCGGTGGGGAATTCGTCCATCTACTAGTAGAAAATGTTACTTATTGGTATCTTTGCCTGATCAGCAAGATATCAGGTTTATGCCAAGGTTTTCTCCTTCCAAATTCATTGGATATTGCAACTCTGGTTATAATTTTCATAACAGAGGTTTTTTAAGGAGTGTATGAAATGTATATATATAGGTGTATATATATATCGGGACTTAATGAAGTATCTCGTAACTTCATTATTTATAATGATATTTCAAATATTGAATATATTCAAGTCTTTTCTTGTAGTCTCATCTATGTGATGAACTTTTGAAACTGATTATACCTTGAACGGTGATAGTTCAAGCAATATTCGGAAAAGATATAAGTATATTGGATTATCTCGTAACTTCACCTTTTCAACTTATATCTGGTTAATGATTATCTTATGCATAACAAAGATTTTCAGAAAAACGTTGAGACAAGGTTAGATATATGAGATCACCTTTCAACGATATTTTTTTATACAGTTATAAACTGAACTCTGTGTATGTTATACATGGAAGAGGATTTCAAGATTTTGAAAAGTATATATACATATATACTAAATATTTTGCGACTTGGTCGTATTAAGAGATCAAACTTGGTTCATTTCTTTTTGACCAAGACTTTCATGAGTATTATGAGAATGCTCATATATTGTAAATTATTATACATATTATTTCGATGGGCTTGTTGCTCACCCTTGCTTTCTTCTTTCATCACACAACAACAGATAGACAAGATGAACAAGACCAAGCTCCCAATTCGTGAGCGGATAGGAAACGTTCCGCAGTTTCCTGTAGGCATTGATGCCGTTGTGGCTGAGGTAGGAACTACCAATAGGCTAGGCTTTTAACTTTTGATGTACCAGACTTATGTATATTATGAATTGTAATAATGGCAAAGAATATGTAAATTTATTCAGAAACCCTTTTGAGGTGTAATGACTTATAATTGTGGAATAAAATGACTTGTGTTAGTTTTGGTATTCATCTCTGAGACTATAACTTGTGGTGTGCGTGTGTATATTGTGGGGTCACAGTACGTAGTAGTTGGTTGACTGTTAAGATTAAGTATTGATAAGGGAAATAGAACTTGTGACAACCCGAATCCCCGACCCCGGATTTGAGGGTGTTATATATAACATGATATCTTCTTTCAAAACAGAGTGGTAAACCATTTGTACAGACTCCAATTGATTCAATCTTTCAGGAGTTGCTCCTACACCTGGTTCACTTAAGGAAGTTGGATCATTGGTAGTATTGTTTACTTTTTTCTCTTTAGAACTACCCAATCCTGATTTGTCTATTGTTTCCTTTCCTTGAACAACTCTTGCTTCAAAACCACTTGATGTAGTCTTCAAAGGTTGAGTCTGTTGAGCTTTTGTGAATCCTGGTAGTAGCATCTTTGAAGGTTTCACATGAGCAATGTCAGAGGTTTCCTTTTCTTTATCTTCTGATATCAAGCCAACTTGAGCTATGTCAGAGGTTGCTTGCTTCACTGTAATATCAGAATTTACTAAGTCCTGATCTTGAACAATATGAGCTCTATCAGAGGTTGTTTGAATATCCTTTTTCTTCAAAAAGAGACTAGCATCTTCATCAGATTTTGTCTCCAGATCCATGATTGGCATATATACCTTTATAGGTTCATCAATTTTTGCTTTGCCCTTGGATCTAGGATCTACCTCCACATGTGATTTGGCCTTGGTTGCCTCAGAAATTGACTTTTCTTTTATCACAATCCCCTTAAGCTTAGGTGGCTTCTTTTCCATGACTTGAGCTTTAGACTTTGACTTGACATTTTTTGCTTTAAGTCTGGCTTCTTCTTCCTTCGGACTTTCAATATCCATGTCTGGATTGTCCTTTAGGAATATTCTTTTGGAAATCTCTTCATCAAGTTCCAGAGTTTGTTCACTAGAACTTATTCTTTTACCAGTATCAGAACTTGTTCTTAGACTTGTAGTTCCAGCTTTGCTTGATGAAAAACCTTTGCCTTGACCATGACCTCTAACCCTTTCAGAGTTTTCCTGGTCATCATTTCCATCATCCTTACCCTTCAGTACTTGACTAGATTTGCATTTGGACTTAATCACTTTCTCCCCCTTTTTGGCATCAGCAGGTAGAAGAAGAGAGAAAAGCAATTCCACTGAGGATTGGATCTTATTGAGTTGAATTTGTTAAGAAGCTTGATTCCTTAGAATTTCAGAAATCTGATCTTGTTGCTTCTCCTGAGTCTTTTCAATATACCCAATTTGGTCAAAGGCTGGCTTAAAAAACCTGTTCTTTTCCAATTTTACATTCATATCTTGCTGGATCAGTGATTCTTGAATTTTTTTCACCTTGTCATGAGTTATTGAGTGTTGACCTTGAAGGTGCCTAGTACTTAATGCAGTAACTCTCAACTGTGCCTTGAAATCATCATTTATCAGAATTTCATCAGCTTTGGCCAGGTGCTCAGCAAGAATTTTTTTAGTAGGAACAAAATTAACTTTGTTCGACTCCTTAGTCCACTCCTTTCCTCCAGGAGTTTCACTCCAAGGTACTGGTGCATCCTCTCTAACAAACTTCTTGATTAGATCATCTTTGCATGGAGCTGGTTGAGGTACATGTCCAGATGGACCAGCTGCATCAGCATCTACATTTGTAGCAGCTTCACCAGTAATTTCAGCATTGTCATCATCAGAACTTACAGAGCCTGCAGTATCAACATCCTCCGATAGAATAACAGTATGTGAGGCTATATAGGTTTCAACATCATCCTCTAAATTCTGATCTGCAACTAAGTTCTGATCAACATCCAAATTTTGATGCCCACCTAAAATCTGATCTTCATCATCTAGATTCAGAATTGGTGTTGTTGGAATATTGGCATTGAAATCAGCATCCAAAATTGGTGTTATTGGTGGAGTGAGTTGAGTTGGTGGAGCTTCCAAGTACAGAACCTCAGGAACAACCAAGTTATGTATGTCTATTTAATCAGTTGTACCTGGATCTTCAGCATGTACTGGATCATTAATAGGAGACACAGGAGGTGCAACACTTTCTATGGAATATCCTCTTGTTCTTGAATAGGAGACTTGTGAGCTGATTCGGCAGTAGGAAGTAATTCAATTACTATAGGTTCTGTTGGGATCAGAGATTCCTGACCCCCTTCCTTAGCTACTGCTTCCAGGATTTCTTCAGAGTGTGATGATTCACTTACAGCCCTCCTGGCTCTTTGCTTATTAAGTCTCTTTGCTGAAGTTGAGACTTTGAGAGCTTCATCATCAGAATTTAGCTTTCTAAACCTTTTGAGGGGCCTAGAACTCCCAGTTTCAGTATCTTTCTGCGAAGAGATCTTCTCAGCTTCTAAAACAACAGGTTCTGATAGTGGAACCTGTTCCTCAGTATCTGACTCATCTCTCACAATAATTCTCCTTCTCTTCTGCTGAGACTGAGGCACAGTCTGTGTCCTCTTTGGTTTTGAAGATGAAGGCTTCAAAGGATGTGCTGAAGGTTGAGGTTGAGATGACTGTGTTGGTTTATAATATGTCCTGATGGAGGGTTGAGTTGGTTGAGGTTGAGAAGTTTGAGGTGTTTCTGTAGTTATGGTAGGTGCGGATGAAGATTGGGTTGGTTTTGATGAGTTGGTGGGTTGGACATCAGGATAGACAGATGTATATGCTTGTGGATCAACATTTACCAAGATCTGTTTTACTGACTGAAGAATCTATAAGGGTCTCAGCACTTGTTTCTTATTGTCGGCATTTAACAAATCATTAAAAGCCCTTTTTGCAAGCTTAAAGGGTGGAATTAAATCACTGGATAGTGGGGGCTCATTAGCACAACAAAAAAGTATATATAAGCTGTTAGAATCTAGCAAAGTATACAACATTCCTATCCTCTGTCATCCTATCCCCTATGAAACGTAGCACATCACTTGCAAAATCAAAATGAGTTTGATGGATAAGGGCATACCCGATTTGCTGACTCATGATGGGAATAGCATCAAAGTTGTAGCATTTATTGTCGAATGCCTTAGTGATACAATCAAAGAAAAAGATCCATTCCTTTCTGATATTTGATCTTTTCAGTTGACCCACCTTTCCCAAACTTTTCTCATAGCCCAGACTAGCCATAAGCTGGTGTAAAACAGGATCCTCCACTGTTGAGAATGTACAACCCTCAGGTAAATGGAGAGCTTTACAAACTGCTCCTGGAGTAACCACATGCTCGACATCTCCTGATGTGAAAATTATGCTTGGTGAACCAGCAGCACCACCATTATCAAAAAGTCCAGTTCGCCAAAATGTCAACACTTGTTTGCTTGAAATAGTTTGAGATTGGGTCAAAGCGTACCCAATCTCACTATTAGCTAAGAAATCTTGCACAAAGTGCATATCTGATGGAGCTTCAGCCTTGTTCAAGATTGCAGCATAGTTATTTGGTACAAACTTGGCTCCATCAACAATTAAATCCTTGGGCGCTATCAGAAATAAGTGAGAAATTAGTTTTCCTGAAAGGTGTTTGATGAAATGTCTGTATAGAAAACAATCAGAAAATGTGAGAGAATAAGAAAAAGAGAGAGAGTGAATAGAATAGAAATGTGAATAAAAGATTTGAAAATCTTTTATCTCTTTTACTAAGACAACCCACGTGACAACAGTTATTGAGAAGTGGAACAGATTTTACACCTGTCAGCCATGCAACAGTTATGACAAAAGTTAATGGGCACGGTAAATAAGTAATTATTACTTTGCACGTTCAGTTTTTCAAAAAGAAACTGTTCCCACTAAACAAATGATTATTACTGCTTTATCTCACATAAAACGATATTCTGTAAAAATATGACCGTTCAAGTAATGACCAAAAATAAATCAAGGAAATAAATACTGCCACGTTAGCATCAGAATTTGATTATTATCAGAATTTAAAAGTCATCAGAATATGGCTCCTTAACTCAAAAGGTGAATGTATATTTCTGTAATTCTTCACACAAATACTGATATGATTTCAACAGAACTTAATCATCAGAACTTGTCCTCAGAATTGATCACCACTGACACTTAGACTGTTCATCTAAAACAACATTGATCACCACAGTAATTTTCATCATTCATATGGAGTGTAAGTGTGTGCAATAAGCTAAATATTAGACAAAGAGTAAAGTCTGATTTACTTTAGTACATCTTAGAAATAAGGCATAACTAAGAACTTTGCTTAAAATCTGTCGTTAGTCTGAAGCCTACTATAGAATGAGTTCATGCATGAGTCCGCCTCAACTGTTTTGTGCTCATTTTATGAATCTTTTGAAATTACTTTTTACAGTGGCTTCTCAGTGTAAGTGAGTCATGACTACTTATCAGAATTTATGCTATTATCAGAGTATTTCTCCAGTAATCAGAGTATGTGAAAAGTCACCAAGAAAATTTTATTTTGCTTTTCTAATGCATATTACTTAATACCAGCAATGCACTTGGGTCTTCCCTTCAACACACATTTTTCTCTAGATCTCAAAGGAGTACCTGATATTTATTTATTTTCTTTTCTTTTTCTTTTGATAAGTGAGGCTTATCAGCACTTAGTACATCCATCAGATTTACTAACATCAGAACTTATCAGATAAGAAGCACTATTCTAGTTTTTGACTTAGTAATAAGATACACAAAGTAAACTTTAACCAAGCTCAATATCAGAATTTGCTTGTGTTAAAAGATTTCCACATAAACAGTTACTTCAAACATGGGATTATTAGTATATTAAAGACTACTAGGTCAGCATCTAGCACAGTTATCCTCATTGGATTAAATAGTCACGGAAACATTCATATCACTATCAGAGTTTAGAAATTTACATCAGACAACAATCAGCACTTAAGGAAATTTCAATTTAAGCACAGACTACATAAATATAGTAATATCTGTAAATACTGATCATGAGGTCTAATGTATCAGAACATAAACTAGGCAGATTTAGAGAAAGAACCTGAAACCATTCCAAGTTCATTTACCAATCTTGTAAAAGTAGCTTCACACAGTGGTTTTGAGAATATATCTGCTAGTTGTTGATCTGTTGGAACAAAGTGCAATTCCATTGTACCCTCCATCACATGTTCCCTTATGAAGTGGTACCTAATGCTGATGTGCTTTGTCATTGAGTGTTGAACTGGATTACCTGTCATAGCAATAGCACTTTGATTATCACAGTAAATAGGGATTTTAGAATAAGTTAACCCATAATCCAGTAACTGATTCTTCATCCAAAGAATATGTGCACAACAACTTCCTGCAGCAATATATTCTGCTTCTGCAGTTGATATGGAAATTGACTTCTGTTTCTTGCTAAACCAAGAAACCAATCTGCCTCCAAGAAATTGGCAGCTTCCACTTGTGCTTTTCCTGTCAATTTTGCATTCTGCAAAATCTGCATCTGAGTAACCTATTAGCTTAAAGTCTGATTCTCTAGGATACCACAATCCTAGATCAGCTGTACCCTTAAGGTACTTGAAAATTCTTTTCACAGCTGTTAAGTGAGGTTCTCTTGGATCTGCTTAAAATCTTGCACAAAGACATGTAGCATACATGATATCAGGTCTACTAGCAGTTAGATAGAGTAGTGAGCCAATCATACCTCTGTAATCAGTAATATCTACTGATGTACCAGTATCCTTATCCAATTTTGTTGCAGTGGCCATAGGAGTGGATGCACTTGAACAATCTTGCATGCCAAACTTCTTCAACAAATTTCTGGTGTACTTAGATTGACAAATAAAAGTTCCTTCTTCATTCTGCTTAACTTGAAGGCCCGGAAAATAGCTAAGTTCTCCCATCATACTCATTTGATATCTTGACTGTATTAGCTTGACAAACCTTTTACACAGTCTGTCATTTGTAGAACAAAAAATGATATCATCAACATATATCTGCACCAAAAGTAAGTCCTTTCCATGGTTGAGATAGAATAAAGTTTTGTCAATAGTCCCTCTATTAAATCCACTTTCCAGAAGAAACTGAGCTAATGTCTCATACCATGCTCTTGGAGCTTGCTTAAGGCCATAAAGTGCTTTATCAAGTCTGTAGACATGATTAGGAAATTTTGAATCTACAAATCCTAGAGGTTGTTCAACATATACTTCTTCTTCCAATTATCCATTAAGAAAAGCACTTTTTATATCCATTTGAAAGACTGTAAACTTTTTGTGAGCAGCATAAGCAAAAAATATCCTTATGGCTTCCAATCTAGCAACTGGTGCAAATGTTTCATCATAATCAATTCCCTCCTGTTGAGAGTATCCTTTTGCAACCAGCCTTGCTTTGTTCCTTGTAATTATGCCATCACTATCAGTTTTGTTTCTGAACACCCATTTTGTACCAACAACAGATCTGTTCTTTGGTCTTGGCACTAGGGTCCAGACTTTATTTCTTTCAAATTCATTTAACTCTTCCTACATTGCTTGAACCCAATCAGCATCATGAAGAGCTTCTTCCACTTTCTTTGGTTCAGCCTGAGAAAGAAAAGAGTGATAGAGACATTCATTTGATGTTGCTGTTCTAGTTCTTATAACTGCTTCAGGATCTCCAATAATCAAGTCACGTATATGTGCTTTAGTCCACTTCCTTGCAGATGGAAGATTATCTCTAGAACTGGATGCTCCCCCATGATCCATGCTGTCTTCATCAACATTCTCTGATACTCCCCCTGAAATTATGCTCTCTGATTTGGATCCTTCAGAATTTGAATTTCAAGAATTATCAGAATTTGAGTTTCCAGAATTATCAGAACTTGGCCCATCAGAACTTGATGAATCAGAATTTGAAGAGCCTGTTCTAGTGTAATAACCCCAAAAAAATTGGACTTTTTGTAACCCTTATGAATAGTGATTTTGCTGATTATGCTGATTAAGAAAACTTTTCATGCCACACTATGTAGGAGTTCTTTTATTGATATTCCGAGATCTTATTAGTACTCCATATGGTATATAATTGTATGTAAAGATCGTCAGAATCCAAATTCGAACACTTTGATTTTTCCCGAAAACCCACCAGATACCGAAAGAATTGAGTATAAGGTAACATGATTAAAAGGATTTAAATTCAAGGATTATAAGAGAGGATCATAAAAGGAATATAAAATATTGAGAAAGGATTAGGGGAACCCAAGTAATAAGATCCTGGGTATGATCCCTCAAACGATAAACGGGAACGAAAGTTAAGCGAACCGTATAACAGATAAGCGGTCATTAGCCAAGTAATTAGGGGTTAATCAAAGAGGTTAGTGGATGATGATGTCATCACACCACAAGGAAAAGACATGTGGCATATGGATGACATAAGAAAGATGACATAAGCATGACAAAAAGAAGTGTGTTGTTGGTTAATTCTTGGCCATGCAAAAGTTACCATGGTAAATCCTAAAAATTAGCCAAGCCATAAAAAGAAACAAAACAAATATCATAACATAAACTTGGAGTTGACTTTCCCTTTCAAGAACATTAAGCTCTCGGCTCTTCATCTTTTCAAAGAGGAGAAAATCCAAAACCAAGATCCAAACCTTGTTAAATTGTGAGGTAATTATCCAAGGTTCCTTATACCTAGATATAGCTATCCTATGAATCTAAGCTTCCATTTCCTTCACAATCTCTTTCAATAAATCATTGAAGAAGAGAGTGAATAGTGTTTTCAAGAACTTGAAACTTTTGATCTTGTGTTTTTGTTTAGATATAGCTTTGGTAAGGATTTTCAAAGGTTGTTTCAAGCTCCTTATTTACTTCTAATCACCAAGGAAGGTATAATCTCTTACCCTAGCCTTATTATTGAATATTAGAGCTTGTTATGATTGGTATAGTCCATGGAAAGTATGATTCTTGTATATTTTGAGTTTGGTTGGATTTGTAATGAGTTTGAGTTGTAAATCTTGGATTATTGGTTAATGAACTTAAGTATAGCTTTTAGTTCATATTTGGGGGTAGTATAAATTGGAAAATCTTGAGATGTTGGGACTGTTGTAGTGAAGTATGGATGGAGTTTGGTTGTAATGTTGATTGTCAGTTGATTTTTGGATTGATTGGAGTAGTTTAAAATTTGGTAATCGCGTAAATATAGCCGTCGTAATGCCCAATTTACCTTAGACTGTTTTTGTTCTTAACTTAAGGACCCGTGAACTCACTCTTAGATTCTTACCATTGCCATGTTTATATAGTTCATGTTACGAGCTTCGTTTTGATATGTGGTTCGCTTGAATGCGACGTACGGTTTAGGAGAAACGACCGTTTTAAGTAACGGTGTTTCACGAACGAACCATTACCCCTCGCCTTACTTTGAAACCTTGGTTAAGGCCCTTAAATGACTAATTGGAGTATGAAACAATTATGTAAAGTGGATTAGACAGTCGGTAGAGTACTCGCGAAAGAATTGCCTTAAAATTCTTAATGGTTAATTTATTAAAAATGGTGGAGCCGAGGGTACTCGAGCGACTTAAGTGAACGTTAGAGTCTAATTGGTTAAAGTCTAGATTCTTAAGCGACTTTTGGTTTAATTCCAACTTATATATTGTTTATAGGTTACCAGACTCGCCCCAGGCCTTGTACCACCCCCAGTCACTCAGGCAAGTTTTCTACCCGTTATATTGTTGTTGTGATGTATATATGTATATGCATTATCTTGTGATAAGTGCATGGTTATTATTAGCAAAGTCTTGCGATATATTGGAGCATGTGATATGATATTTATATGCATGCCTGTTTCGAAATCTTGATATCTAGTTGTTGATTCAAATGCTTATAAGTTGCATAATACCTATACTAGAGATAAGCAGTAGATGCGTATACCCTTATATAGGGGACCCAAAGGTGAACATTTTCTAAACCGGGAGTCGATGTTCCCGGGTATAATATATATATATATATATATATATATATATTTATATATATAGATATAGTTTTTAAAACTATTAATCGAATAAGGTTTATTCGATAACTTTATTTTATTTAATGAATATTATTTTGAATATTCATTCGAGGACTTATGACTCCGCTTATTTTATTTAATGAATATTATTTTGAATATTCATTCGAGGACTTATGACTCTGCTTATTTTATTTAATGAATATTATTTTGAATATTCATTCGAGGACTTATGACTCCGCTTATTTTATTTAATGAATATTATTTTGAATATTCATTCGAGGACTTATGACTCCGCTTATTTTATTTAATGAATATTATTTTGAATATTCATTCGAGGACTTATGATTTCGCTTATTTTATTAAATAATATTCTTTATTTTATTAAATAATAATGTTTCGATAATTTCCAAGTATTCGGAAAATAATTGATACTATCAAATCATTCTTACTTTAAATATTTTCCAGAGATTATTTTCAAACTTTATCAAAACTATTTTTGGAAGGTTAGAGCGGATCCCAAAACTCGTTTTCAAATTTAAGATCTTCCTTTCAAAGAGGATTTAAATACTCGCTCAAAAATCTGAGGGATCCGGCTCCGTGATGTATTTTTGTATTCGCAACAAGGTTGCTATTTTGATAAAAGAATTTTTGATTACTTATCCAACACTCGGGAAGTAAAATTCTTGGAACAAGTTAATCCATTAACAGGCATCACCTGGGAAATATCGGTGAGTTTTCCTTTCCAACTAGATACAACTTCTTAGTGGAGCCGTATCAACAAGTTTCTACTTGGGGAAAGGGGGGACGAGCTTTACGTTTCAGAGTCATGGATTTCATCTGAACTAGGAGTGGCGTAAGTGATCGAGTGGCGCCGGCCCAGCCTTATTATATTGGCCCAAATGGCGGGGAAGTTCCGCTTACGGTCCATTCCTTAGGAGTCCAGGGTTCGGTTGACAAGTAAATCCGACTGTTCTCCTCTACATGTAGAAAATGGTGGGGTTGCACTACTGCGACTGATCATCATAAGTGGTCTTCCTGGCGCGGCAAACTCCCGTAATGAGTTCATCATCCAGTTAGGATATTTCTGCAACACTACCCGGAGCATTTCGATCGAAAGGCTACGGATGGGTGATTGCCGAAGCATTGACAGGGTTAAACAGTTATAATGATGTTTCCATCAAATGAAGTATCTCGTAACTTCATTTCTTTTAAACAATATTTCAAAGATTGAATCTATTCAAGTCTTATCTTGTAGTCTCATCTATGTGATGCACTTTTGAAACTAATTATAACTTGAACGGTGGTAGTTCAAGTAGTATTCGGAAAAGATATAAGTACATTGGAGTATCTTGTAACTTCATCTTTTCAACTTATATCTAGTAAATGATTATCTTATGCATGACAAAGATTTTCAGAAAAATGTTGAGACAAGGTTAGATATATGAGATCACCTTGCAACGATATTTTATGTAATATCCGGGGAAAATTATGTGAATATTATTTGTTAAATAAATAAATATTGTGTGTTTTATAAATTTAAAGTGATTAATGCCATGATATGAGATGTTATAACTGTTATGTGTGCTTCTGTGCGGGCCAGAAAATTTTTCGGTTGATTAATATATGTTTAAACTACAATTATATGAACCTATCTGCAATCGGGACGCGTATTTATCAGCGTCTTTATTAAGATATCTGTTTTATTTGATTTTATGCACGTTTGAATATACTTTACATGTTTTCGGAATGTTCTAGTAATTTAGGGATCGTTTCCGTTTTTCAAAAATCAACGAACCGGGACCCCACCGGGACGACAAACCCCACAAAATCGATGTTTTTATTTTTATAAAATTATTCGTATTTTAAATACCTTTTATTTTACATTTTTAAATTATTCGCAATTTTCGGGGAATTTTGATATTAATTTTGTATTTTATCGCTTTTAAAATTATTCCCCGTGATTATTATTTTTTGGGCCTAATTATTATAATTAAGGAATAAAAACACCCTTAATTTATTTTGGGGTATTGATTCTACATAAATATAAATAGCAGTTTATATTATTTTATTTTATTTTATTTTCATAAAATATAATAAAAATTAGAAAGAAAGGTGTGGGGGTTAGGGTTTGTGTTCATCATGTTCTTGAATTGATTCATTGATTCCCGGTGATTTTGAACTCTGTTTTTGAAGCTTTAGTAATCAAAACGAAGCTTGGAACCTGTTTAGTCTTCGTATATCATCAGTTTTATCAAAGGTGAATCGAATTGAAATTTCGATTTTCGATTATGATTGTCGAATTTGGGGTTATTATGTCTGTGAATCGTTTCTATATTTTGATGTTGTATGTAAATAGATCGTTTAATTTGCTATTGATTCATGTATGTATTGTGATTGTTTGAACCTGGATAGCTGTTCATCGGAAAGCGACGCCGCCGTCGTCGTTTTCTAATTTTCCGGCCATAACTCTCTTCGGGTGTTAATTATAAGTGGTAGGTCGAATTTGTATGAATTTAAGGATTGCTTTGACCTAGGTATCACTGTTATTGGTTCTGTTTCGATCGCAATGGTAGTTTGACCGGAGTTATTCGCCGGTTTTGTCCCGACTTCGATCTAGATCCTTGTGGAGGGATAGTTAGATACTGTTGTTGTTTGATTTGAGATCCTGGAACGATGTAGGTTAATTTCGAACTGAGATTCTGTATAAACCGAACTGTTTTGGAGCTCATCGGAGCTTGACCGGAAAATTTTCCGGGCCGGAACCTGCAATCACCGGTCGGTGTTCATACCCGACCCGGGATATTCATGGAGACCCGTTTTAGTTTTTTTTTGGTGACCCGTTTTTGATCTTTTTCCCCCAAACCCTAAACCCTGAAAACTGTTTGTGGAATTTTCTTTTATAAATAATTCAAAATTCATTTTCTTATTTACAAAATTCAGTTTTATTTTGAAAATCATTATTTTAATTCTGAAAATTTATTTTTAATTCAAAAATAAATCCAAATTATTTAATTAATTAATTTTAGTTGATAATTAATTATTTAATTAGTCAATTAATTTAAATATTAATTGATTAATTAATTTAATTAGTTATTAATTAATTTTAATTGATTAATTAATTAGATTTAATTATTTAAAATTGATTTAAAAATTCCGAAAAATAATGTCGAGCTTTAAAATATTATTTTAAATTATTTTTCAGGCTCGATAATTCTTATAAAATTATTTTCAGGTGTTCGAGCCCTACTATTTAATTATTAAATGATTTGGAGACCCGTTTTAATTCCGAAAAATGTTTAAAAATTTATAATAAATCAATCGTTCGTCCGTTTAATACGAAACGAACGCGTACAGACTCAGAAAAATATTGCGCTTCCAATAAAAATACTTTTAAGACCTAATGTCTTTTGTATTGCAATGTCATTTGATTTGTGTATCAGTTTGAGTCGGTATTTGATCGATAAATGTTAATATTGACCTAATTTTCATTCTGAACGCACTGAGACGTACCTTTTAATGATCTGACTTATGTGTCACATGAAATATGTGAGTACGTGTTATATGAATACCATGATTACGTGTTACGTGATATATATGCTATCTGTTACAGTTTTAAAATGCCATGTTAGTTATATACGATCGGGTAGATGTCAAGACGTATAGTTACGTCGATTGAGTTTAGTTCTGTCAATTAAGATAGTTCTTTTGTTTATAGAATCAAGTAGCAAGGAGTGCAATCAAGTGTTAGACGGAGATAGTAGCCAGCATTTATAAGCAAAGTTATAGTAAGAGGTTATCGAGCATACCAGGCAAGTATCCCTAACTTCACTTATTGTTCAAGTGACGTTTATTTTGAATTATATTATGCAAGTACCTATATCTTCATTTATCATTCAATCGATATTGACTCTGAACTTTATTCTTTCAATTTCTCTACTATTCTAAGTTTAGAATAATTAAATATTTTACATTTCGCTATAACTTACTCTATACAGTGAAGCTTTGAATTGAGATTAGCGAATAACTAATTGTTCTGGTTATTTCGCCATTGGTTGTTGAGAAAACTCCGGACCATGAGAAATGGGGAGTTATGTGGTTAAGGATGTCATTTGATTCGACTCCATTGACGGAAAATTGTTTTTATGGGTTGGATGGTTGCGTAAGAGGCCGTGGCGGCGGTCCAGTGTGAGCTATGTGTTATACGGGATATAACACCTTGCTAGGCCGATATGTGCCTTGGGTACCTTTGTTTAGTTGGATATGCTTCGGCATACCGGTGTTGCTCCGCGGCTGATCACCGGCGGCAACACACCGTCGTTCGAGGATTCCAATCCCAAAACATAATATATTGCAAATGTTGTTTATTATCAAATTTATATCAGTTTTGATACTGTTCAGTTATTGTAGTTGGTTTTGTTCATCAGATATACTATTGTTATTCCAAATCATAAGCTATTTACTACTTGCTGAGCATTTCTTTCGCTCATACTTGTTTCTTATCTTGATTCTTTCAGCTAGGCCAGGGCAAGCTTAAGTTCCAGGTCTGACCAGAGGTTATGTGTTTGTAAATAGTTGGTGTGTTTCCAGGTAGACAGTTTGGGATACTTAATTAGTTTAGAGGTTTGTAATAAAATTTGAATAAGTTGTAAAACTAATTAGACTATGGTTTGTAATAACACTTGATTTGTAGTAGTGCCTGTTCCATACTATAACCTGTGATCGATCCAGTGCAGGTAAAGGGGTCGTATTTATTATATTATTCTGCTGTGATTATTTTATTTTAGTTTATTGGCGAGTGACCCCCAAATCTAGACCCCGGGTTTGGAGGGCGTCACAGGTTGGTATCAGAGCTACAGGTTATGGTCACTGAAACAGGCGTAGGATTGTCATAGATGAGTCATAGGAAGATCACATAAGATAGGCGCGTATATTTAGCTTTTATAGGATTAAATTTAGGATATTGGGCTGGGTTATAGTTAAGTTGTTTAGGTTTCCTGTTTTGCGTTTAGCTTTAGGCCTTGTGTCATTGCCCTGCTATTTTGTTGGTTTAGTTAAGATTTCGAGCAAGGATTTAAAAGGTTTGGATAATTCGGAGTAAATTTTCTTTATGTTATTATTCTCGAGATAATAAGCAGGATTATGTGATAATCATGTCGCTTGTGTTAATATGGTAGCAAGTTTATGATATTTTGAGAAGAGATAGTGTTTGCCAACTTTAATATGCTAAGGAATTGCTACATATTTGACACAATGCTTGACAGATTATTATATATGTTGCTTGTTCTCTTACCAGAATAATGGCTCCAAAGAAAAGGAATAATTCAGGAGAGGATCATACCGAGAGTCGTACAGATCCAGCAATTATCCAGATGTTGGGACTGATGCAGCAGCAGATGTTACATCTTATGCAGCAGCAACAACAGCAACAACAGCAACAACAGCAACAAGCAACAGCACCAGCAGCAGTGACTTTTAAGCAGTTTCAAGCAGTGAAGCCACCTGAGTTCAAGGGAAGTGCTGATCCTGTGGAAGCTAATGCATGGCTCAAGGAAATGGAAAAGGCTTTTGAATTGGTCGAAGCATGAGCTGAGCAGAAGACCAAGTTTGCAAGTTACTTTTTGAAGGGCGAGGCGAACTATTGGTGGGAATCCACGCGAGCATTGGAAGGAGGTGAGTTTATAACTTGGGAGAGATTCACAGAGTTGTTCCTGGAGAAATATTTCCCGAGGTATATGAAGAATCAAATGGAGATTAAGTTCTTGAACCTGACCCAGGGTGATCTTACCGTGGCTGAGTACGAGGCTAAGTTTACTGAGTTAGCAAGGTTCGTGCCAGACCAGGTTGATACAGATGAAAAGAAAGCCAGAAGATTTGAACAGGGGTTGAAGTTTTGGATTCAGAACAGAGTGGCCATGTTTGAGTTGACTTCATATGTGGCAATGCTTCAGAAGGCAATGGTGATTGAGAGTAGGAGTGATATGTCACAGAAAGGAAAGGATGGGAAGAAAAGGAAAATGGAAACCTCAGAGGGAGGTCAGCAGTCAAGTAATTTTCAGGGCCGTTTCAACAAAAGGCCAGGATTTCAGGGTAATAGGAATGTGGGATTCAAGACACCACAATCAGGAAATGGAGGGCAAGGCAATCGTTTTCAGAATTTAAATCAGCAGAGACCCAATCGTCCACCTGCGTCAGAGTGCAAATTTTGTGGTAGAAGGCATTTTGGGATTTGTAAGGCTAATATGTTGTGTTATAAGTGCAATCAGAAGGGACACTATGCTAATGAGTGTCGAAGTCAGACTACAGCTCAAAGATCAGGGACAGTGTGCTTTAAATGTGGAAAGATGGGGCATATTGCCAGGGACTGCCAGACAATTGAACCAACTGCTAATGTGCCAAGGATTGAAGGACCACCAACAAAGGACCAGCCAAAGGCTAGGACATTCAATATGACTATGAAGGATGCTGTTCAGAGTTCAGACGTGGTGGCAGGTACGCTTCCAGTCAATTCCGTAGATGCTAAAGTTCTATTTGACTCTGGAGCTACAAGGTCATTTATTTCTCAAAGTTTTGTCGATAAACTGCATTGTGAAGTTAAATTGTTAGAACAAGCATTAATGATAGAGCTAGCTAATAAGAATCAAGTTTTCGTCGACCGAGTGTGCCCGAGGTGCGATATTAAGATAGGAGGACATCATTTCTATGCCGACTTAATACCTTTTAAGTTGGGAGAATTTGATGTTATTTTAGGAATGGATTGGTTGTCAGAAAATAACGCCCAGATTGATTGTAAGAATAGGAAAGTGAGACTTCAGACCTTGGATAATAAGAAGAAGGTGATATTCCGAGGAAATAAGCAAGAGAAGAAGTTCTTAACGATCGCTCAAGTGAAGAAGTTATTGCGTCAGAATTGCGAAGCCTATTTGGCCCATGTGATAGACACCAATAAGGAAGTTCCAACACTAGAAGCGATTCCATTTGTCAACGAATTTTCAGATGTCTTTCCAGACGATCTACCAGGATTACCTCCCGACAGAGAAATTGAATTTGCGATTGATCTAGCACCCGGAACAGAACCAGTTTCTAAAGCCCCGTACCGGATGACACCAGTGGAAATGAAAGAATTGGCATCTCAGCTGCAAGATCTTTTAGAGAAAGGAGTGATAAGACCCAGTGTATCCCCATGGGGCGCACCAGTACTGTTTGTCAAAAAGAAGGATGGGAGTATGCGACTGTGTATCGACTATCGAGAACTGAATAAGCTAACCATTAAAAACAAGTATCCGTTACCAAGGATCGATGATTTGTTTGACCAATTGCGAGGCGCTGTATGGTTTTCTAAGATTGATTTAAGATCCGGATATCATCAACTAAAGATCAAGCCTGAAGACATTCCGAAGACCGCATTTAGAACCAGATATGGGCATTATGAGTTTCTAGTGATGGCATTTGGATTAACCAACGCACCAGCAGCTTTCATGGATCTAATGAATCGAGTATTTAAGAAGTATTTGGACAAATTCGTGATCGTGTTTATAGACGATATCTTGATCTATTCCAAAACAGAAGAGGAGCATGTAGAACATTTGAGGATAGTTCTGGAGATACTATGACAAGAAAAGTTATACGCAAAGTTTTCCAAGTGTGAATTTTGGTTAAAAGAAGTACGATTTCTTGGGCACGTGATTAGCAATAAAGGAGTGGAAGTGGATCCAGCAAAAATTGAAGCCATAATCAACTGGGAGAGGCCAAAAACACCAACGGAAGTAAGAAGTTTCATGGGATTGGCAGGTTACTATAGAAGATTCGTGCAAAATTTTGCGAAGATAGCTACGCCATTGACAAAGCTCACTAGGAAGAACCAGAAATTTGAATGGGATGAGAAGTGCGAAGAAAGTTTCCAGGAATTAAAGAATAGATTAGTATCTTCTCCAGTGCTAGTCTTGCCAGATGAACAAGGAAATTTTGTAATTTATAGTGACGCATCGTACAAAGGACTGGGATGTGTTTTGATGCAGCATGACAAGGTGATAGCCTACACTTCAAGACAGTTGAAACCACATGAAGAAAAGTATCCAACTCATGATCTTGAATTGGCAGCTATAGTATTTGCATTGAAGATTTGGAGGCATTATCTTTATGGGGAAAAGTGCGAGATCTACACGGACCACAAGAGTTTGAAGTATATCTTTACCCAGAAGGAATTGAACATGAGGCAGAGGAGATGGCTAGAACTAATCAAGGATTACGACTGTACTATTAACTATCATCCATGCAAAGCAAATGTGGTGGCCGATGCTCTGAGCAGAAAAGAAAGGTTAAACATGATAATTTCATCAGAGGAATTGATCAGGGAATTTGAGAAGCTAGAAATAGAGGTCAGCATTCCAAGTATGTCTACAGAGGTATTGTGTGTAATGTCTTTTCAACCAGAATTATTAGAGAAGATAAGAAGATGTCAGGAGGAAGTTATGAGCCATGAACGAGACAGTTTGACGGGGGAAGAAATAGGGAGTCAAAAGGATGATAAAGGGATATTAAGATTTTCTTCCAGAATATGGATACCCAACATAGCCGAGCTGAAAGATGAAATTCTTCGAGACGCTCACAACTCCAGATACTCAATTCATCCCGGAAGTACGAAGATGTATAGAGACTTAAGAGAAAACTTTTGGTGGCCAAGCATGAAGAAAGAAATTGCAGAATGGGTAAGTAAGTGTTACACTTGCCAGCGAGTCAAAGCGGAACATCAAAGGCCCAGTGGACTGATACAACCATTGGACATTCCAGAATGGAAATGGGAGCATATAGCGATGGATTTCGTAGTTGGATTACCGAGGACCAGGGCAAATCATGATGCTATTTGGGTTATTATCGACAGATTGACGAAGTCAGCGCATTTTCTTCCTATCAACGAGAGATTCTCAATGGATAAATTGGTACGGTTATATCTTAAAGAAATTGTGACAAGACACGGAGTTCCAGTATCCATAGTTTCAGACAGAGATCCTCGATTTAACTCAAGATTTTGGAGAAGTTTTCAAGATTGTCTCGGAACGAAGCTGAACATGAGTACCGCGTATCATCCGCAGACAGACGGTCAAAGTGAAAGAACGATTCAGACTATTGAAGATATGCTAAGGGTATGTACACTAGATTTTGAAGGTAGTTGGGACGAGCATTTGCCATTAGTTGAATTCTCCTACAACAACAGCTATCATGCCAGTATTGGAATGCCGCCTTACGAAGCTTTGTACGGGAGAAGATGCAGATCTCCAATATGTTGGGAAGAAGTTGGTGAAAGAAAGATTTTGGGTCCAGAATTGATTCAACAGATGAAGGAGAAAATAGAACTCATTCGGAAAAGATTAACAGCAGCTCAAGATCGTCAACGCAAATATGCTGATCCTACCAGAAAAGATATGGAATTTGAAGTTGGTGAAGCAGTGCTATTAAAAGTTTCTCCTTGGAAAGGTTTATCAAGATTTGAAAAGAAAGGAAAGCTGAGTCCGCGTTATATTGGCCCTTTTGAGATTTTGAAGCGTGTGGGAAAGGTTGCTTACGAATTAGCGTTACCACCTCACATGCAACATATTCACAACGTGTTCCACGTGTCAATGTTGAAGCGTTATTTGCCTGATTTGAATCATGTGATAGAATATGAGCCAATCGAGATCCAGCCAGATTTGTCTTTTGTAGAGCAACCAATGCAGATTTTAGATAAGAAAGAAAGAGTACTTAGGAATAAGTCTGTATCTTTAGTGCGAGTCTTGTGGAGAAATCCCAAGGTTGAAGAGTCGACTTGGGAGTTGGAAAGCGAAATGCAATCCAAGTATCCTCATTTATTTTCCTAGGCTGATTCTGAGGACAGAATCCTGTTAAGGGGGGAAGGATGTAATATCCGGGGAAAATTATGTGAATATTATTTGTTAAATAAATAAATATTGTGTGTTTTATAAATTTAAAGTGATTAATGCCATGATATGAGATGTTATAACTGTTATGTGTGCTTCTGTGCGGGCCAGAAAATTTTTCGGTTGATTAATATATGTTTAAACTACAATTATATGAACCTATCTGCAATCGGGACGCATATTTATCAGCGTCTTTATTAAGATATCTGTTTTATTTGATTTTATGCATGTTTGAATATACTTTACATGTTTTCGGAATGTTCTAGTAATTTAGGGATCGTTTCCGTTTTTCAAAAATCAACGAACCGGGACCCCACCGGGACGACAAACCCCACAAAATCGATGTTTTTATTTTTATAAAATTATTCGTATTTTAAATACCTTTTATTTTACATTTTTAAATTATTCGCAATTTTCGGGGAATTTTGATATTAATTTTGTATTTTATCGCTTTTAAAATTATTCCCCGTAATTATTATTTTTTGGGCCTAATTATTATAATTAAGGAATAAAAACACCCTTAATTTATTTTGGGGTATTGATTCTACATAAATATAAATAGCAGTTTATATTATTTTATTTTATTTTATTTTCATAAAATATAATAAAAATTAGAAAGAAAGGTGTGGGGGTTAGGGTTTGTGTTCATCATGTTCTTGAATTGATTCATTGATTCCCGGTGATTTTGAACTCTGTTTTTGAAGCTTTAGTAATCAAAACGAAGCTTGGAACCTGTTTAGTCTTCGTATATCATCAGTTTTATCAAAGGTGAATCGAATTGAAATTTCGATTTTCGATTATGATTGTCGAATTTGGGGTTATTATGTCTATGAATCGTTTCTATATTTTGATGTTGTATGTAAATAGATCGTTTAATTTGCTATTGATTCATGTATGTATTGTGATTGTTTGAACCTGGATAGCTGTTCATCGGAAAGCGACGCCGCCGTCGTCGTTTTCTAATTTTCCGGCCATAACTCTCTTCGGGTGTTAATTATAAGTGGTAGGTCGAATTTGTATGAATTTAAGGATTGCTTTGACCTAGGTATCACTGTTATTGGTTCTGTTTCGATCGCGATGGTAGTTTGACCGGAGTTATTCGCCGGTTTTGTCCCGACTTCGATCTAGATCCTTGTGGAGGGATAGTCAGATACTGTTGTTGTTTGATTTGAGATCCTGGAACGATGTAGGTTAATTTCGAACTGAGATTCTGTATAAACCGAACTGTTTTGGAGCTCATCGGAGCTTGACCGGAAAATTTTCCGGGCCGGAACCTGCAATCACCGGTCGGTGTTCATACCCGACCCGGGATATTCATGGAGACCCGTTTTAGTTTTTTTTTGGTGACCCGTTTTTGATCTTTTTCCCCCAAACCCTAAACCCTGAAAACTGTTTGTGGAATTTTCTTTTATAAATAATTCAAAATTCATTTTCTTATTTACAAAATTCAGTTTTATTTTGAAAATCATTATTTTAATTCTGAAAATTTATTTTTAATTCAAAAATAAATCCAAATTATTTAATTAATTAATTTTAGTTGATAATTAATTATTTAATTAGTCAATTAATTTAAATATTAATTGATTAATTAATTTAATTAGTTATTAATTAATTTTAATTGATTAATTAATTAGATTTAATTATTTAAAATTGATTTAAAAATTCCGAAAAATAATGTCGAGCTTTAAAATATTATTTTAAATTATTTTTCAGGCTCGATAATTCTTATAAAATTATTTTCAGGTGTTCGAGCCCTACTATTTAATTATTAAATGATTTGGAGACCCGTTTTAATTCCGAAAAATGTTTAAAAATTTATAATAAATCAATCGTTCGTCCGTTTAATACGAAACGAACGCGTACAGACTCAGAAAAATATTGCGCTTCCAATAAAAATACTTTTAAGACCTAATGTCTTTTGTATTGCAATGTCATTTGATTTGTGTATCAGTTTGAGTCGGTATTTGATCGATAAATGTTAATATTGACCTAATTTTCATTCTGAACGTACTGAGACGTACCTTTTAATGATCTGACTTATGTGTCACATGAAATATGTGAGTACGTGTTATATGAATACCATGATTACGTGTTACGTGATATATATGCTATCTGTTACAGTTTTAAAATGCCATGTTAGTTATATATGCTATATGTTGTTATATGCCATGTTACAGGATATGTTTTAAAATGCAAGGAATATGTAAATTTATTTAGAAACCCTTTTGAGGTGTAATGGCTTATAATTTTGGAATAAAATGACTTGTGTTATTTTTGGATATTCATCTCTGAGACTATAACTTGTGGTGTGTGTGTATATTGTGGGGTCACAGTACGTAATAGTTGGTTAATTATTAAGATTAAGTATTATTAAGGGAAATTGAACTCGTGACAACCCGGATCCCCGACCCCGGATTTGGGGGTGTTACATCTAGGTTCTGATGCTTTTTGAGATGTGGTTGTATCTTCAATATGCTCCCCCTGCACATGTGTATTTCCCTTTGGCGTAGTTATCACAGTTTTAATAATATCAGAGTTTAACCCATCAGAGTTTGCAGTATCAGGATTTAGACTGTCAGGATTTACAGAATCAGAATTTAAAACTTCATTCTCAAATCTCAGCTGATCATGATCATTAAAATCTTTAAGTCCAGTAATCTTCTTATCATCAAAAGAGACATTGATAGATTCCATGATAAACCTTGTTCTTAAATTGTAGACTCTGAAGGTTTTTGTGGAAAGTGGATATCCAACAAAAATTCCTTCATCAGCTTTTAGATCAAATTTGGATAGCTGTTCAGGATGAGTCTTAAGAACAAAACACTTGCATCGAAATACATGAAAATATTTTAGATTTGGCTTCTTTTTTTTCACCATCTCATATGGTGTCTTTCCATGCTTGTTGATAAGTGTTTCTTTCTGAGTAAAACAAGCAGTCTGCACAGCTTCAGCCCAAAAATAGGTTGGTAATTTTGCTTCATCAAGCATAGTTCGTGCAGCTTCAATAAGAGTTCTATTCTTTCTTTCAACAACTCCATTTTGCTGTGGAGTTCCAGGAGCAGAGAATTTTCTGCTTTATTCCATGGTCTTTGCAGAACTCTTCCATAATCAAATTCTTGAACTCAGTGTCATTATCACTTCTTAAAACTTTCACAGAGTCTTTGACCAATTTATCCAGTTGTTTGACATGATCAATCAAGATAGATGCAGTTTCACTTTTTGTGTGCAAGAAATACACCCATGTGTATCTGGTGAACTCATCCACTATGACCATAACATATTTCTTCTTTGCAATAGACATGACATTCACTGGACCAAATAGATCAACATGTAGAAGGTGATAAGGCTCAAGAATTGAAGATTCGGTCTTGCTCTTGAATAAAGATTTTCTTTGTTTTGCCTATTGACATGAATCACAAAGGCCATCAGGAGTAAACACTGATTTTGGCAGTCCTCTCACAAGATCTTTCATGACAAGTTCATTTATATTGTTAAAATTTAAATGAGAGAGTTTCTTGTGCCAATTCCAGCTTTCTTCAATTAATGCTCTATTTAACTGACAGATTGCAGAACCATCAGAACTTGTTGAAAGCTTGGCTTCATAAATGTTACCATGTCTGTATCCTTTCAGAACAACTTTGCCTGTAGATTTGCTTACTACTTCACAGTGTTCTTCAAAGAAATCCACATGATAACCTCTGTCACAGATTTGACTAACACTTAGCAGATTGTGTTTAAGTCCTAAAACTAGAGCTACTTTTTCAATGATGACATTCCCAAGATTGATATTGCCATAGCCCAGAGTTTTTCCCATGTTGCCATCTCCATAAGAAACACATGGGCCAGCTTTCTCCACAAAGTCTGATAGCAGGGCTTTATTTCAAGTCATATATCCTGAACATCCACTATCCAGAACTAGGATGTTTTTCCTGTTGCCCTGCAATCGCAAAGACCACTAATGATTAGTTTTAAGGACCCAGACTTGCTTGGATCCTTTGGCCTTATTAAGTTTGTTAACATTTGTAGCGGATTTAGCATCAGAATTTATGTTAACAGTTTTCTTATCAGAATTTACAATATCAGACTTTGCATCAGAACTTACACTATAAGAAATAATGCTAACTTTCTTTAAAGAAGGTTTTATTTGATAATAATCATAGTATAAACTATGATATTCCTTACAAGTATAAATGGAATGCCATAAACTACCATAATGAAAACAAGGATTTTGTGGCCTATATCTAACAGACTGACTCTTAACTCCTGATTTTCAAGGTAAGGAGTTTATGTTCTTATTCTTCCTGCAAAAAGAAGCCAAATGGTTAGAACTTCCACAGTTATAACATTTCTTTCTAGGAGCATTAGGAACAGGCTTATAATCATTTCTTTTATTCACACCTACCTTTCCATTCCTATTTTTCCTAGGTTGCTTTACCTTGTTTACATTCTTAACATCTTTCAGCTTATGCTTAAGCTGCTTCTTTGTCATTAAGCCTATGTTAACTTCAGTTGGCTTATCCTGTTTTGGTTTGTCAGAAGTTAATTTCTCTTTAGCTTCTAATTTATCAATATCAGACTTTACAGCTACAAATTTAACAGGATTTACCTTTGGCTTTTGTTTAACAACTATAGGCTCAATTTCTACAGTTCCTTTATTATTCTTATCATCTCCATAACCTAAGCCCTCTTTCCAATTTCCACTACTTAACAAATTCTGAGTTGTTCTGCCAGAGTTAGTCCATGTCCTGATAATCTCTCTTTCCTTTTCTAACTCAGTTTTTAGAGATTCATTCATTTTAAGCACTTCATCTCTAACAAAGAAAACATCATCTCTATCTTTCTGAGTTTGATGGAACATAACTAACTTTTTTTCTAAATAATCATTCCTCTTTTTATAAGCAAGATTTTCAGAAGTTAATCTTTCACATATTAAAGTTTGATCTCTATAACTAATGAACATGGTTTGAAGATATCTTCTCAACTCAGTAATATCATCAGTATGAAAAGCATAAGTTGTTTGAAGTACCTTTAACTCAGCAGCTTCAGAACTGCTATCAGCATTTGCCATCAAGACATAGTTCACCTCACTTTCAGAATCTAAAGTGTCTGTCCAGCTTTTCTTCTTTGTGACAAGAGCCTTGCCTTTGTCACTTTTTCCTTTCTTGCAATCAGGAGATTTGTGGCCTTTCTCACCACAGTTATAGCATTTGACATTTGAGTAATCTCCTTTGTCAGACTTTCCTTCTTTGCCTTCAGATTTTCTGAAACTTTTCTTATCAGAACTTGCACCTTTCCTGGAAAATTTCTTTCTCCTTCTGAATTTCCTATATGCTATCTTTGTGATACCTTTCACCATAAGAGCACACAGCTTCATCATCTCTCCATTAGCATCCATCTCAGATAGACTTTCAGTTTCTGAATCCTCATCACTATCAGAACTTGATGACTCAGTATCAGACTTTGTGATGAGAGCCTTTCCTTTGCCTTTCTTTCAGACAGCCACTTTAGGGGATTCCTCCTCATCCTTAAGAGCAATTGTCCTTGACTTTCTCCCATGCCTCTTGCTTCTTTGATCCATCTCAAGTTCATGAGTCTTGAGCATACCATAAATTTTATCAAGAGTATTTTCATCAAGAGCATAGTTGTCTCTTATAATTGTGGCCTTCAAATCCTAACTTTCAGGAAGAGCTAAAAGGAATTTGAGATTAGTATCTTCAAGATCATATTCCTAATCCACCAGTGATAGATCATTCAAGAGTTTGATAAATCTGTCATATAAACCAGTTAATGACTCATCAGGTTTTGAGTAAAAGTGCTCATACTCTTGAGTGAGTATAGTCCTCCTGTTCTTCTTAATTGAATCAGTTCCCTAGCATCTTGTCTCCAAGGCATCCTATATCTCCTTTGCAGTCTTGCTGTTAATTACCCTGTTTGACATGACATTATCAATGGCACTATGCAGCAAATGTCTTACCTTTGCATCCTTGGCAATAGATGAGATATCTTCAGTTGTATATTCAATTTTCTTCTTTGGTACAGTCTGTGCTGGCTGATCTGCAACTACAACAGAGAGCTTGGTTGGCTTATGTGGTCCTTCATTAATTCTGTCAAGGTATTCTAGATCTGTAGCTTCTAGAAACATAGACATCCTCACCTTCCATATGGGATACTCAGAAGGTTTCAGTATGGGAACCCTAATAGTCTCATATCGATTATGGATTTGAGTCTTTGGAGTTTCTTCAGTTTTGGTGGGCTTAGTTGGAGTTTGTGTTTCTTCAGACATGATTTTTTTTGGATCTTTACTATATGTATGTTAACAGATTGCTCTGATACCACTTGTTAGGTCACACACACTGTAGAAGAGGGTTGAATACAGTGTTTGTTACAACCAAATCGAATTAAGAACACAAGTAACAGAATATGGATTTTATTCAATATAATAAACTCTGTTACAAAAGAATTGTCCTCTCTCAGTGATGAACAAATATCACGAGAGCTGTTAGGGTTACAATGAATAATAATCTCAATTAAGATAACACATATAGTGTAAACCCTATGCTGTGTTTATATAGACACACAGTTACAAGATAATCTTCTAATTGATATCGAATATGATTCTGCATCCTAAAATATATCAACTAGTTATCTTTTCTTCCAAGTATTCTATTCTTCATAGAATTCTTCTTCACGCATATCTCTTCTTGTTTTAGTCTCGATTTTCTTTCCTTTCAATCAGCCACCTTCCTTATCTGAACGTCTTCTTAAGTCTTGATATTATCTCCTGATAAATATCTTCTGATAACTTAAGTTCTGATAACTTAAGTTCTGATAACTTAAGTTCTGATATCTTAAGTCCTGACTTCAGTATAAGTACTGATTTCCAGTTAAGTACTGATTTTTCTTGTTAAGTAAGATCTGAAAACTAAACACAAATCATATTAGACATGACATCACAAATATATCTAACACATACACCTCAAATAATTCTCAAGACACCTATTAACCACCTCTATTTTTCCATCAATAGCAGGATAATATGCATATGAAAGTAAAAATTCAATGTCATGGATGGAAAAAAGACCTTTCCAGAAGGAGTTCAAAAATATACTATTTCTGTCACTAACAATTGATTTTGGCCAACCATGTAGTTTAAAAACATTATCAAGATATACTTGAGCTACTTCCAAGGTGGTAAAAGGCAGTGAATTTCTATATAAAGGGTCTTACCCCTTAAATTCAGAAGAACGTTTTTGATAAGAGCTTTATATGTCACCCCCATGAAACCACGTCCTAGAGTACAACTCTAAGCATCACGGAGTCGCAAAGGCATCCTACAATCCATGAGGCCATTACCTGGAATGACATTTTAAACCCAGTCCTCGAAAGAAATTAAAGTCACTATGTCCTTGGTGTGCCCTTGCCGCCATATTCTCGAGGGCAAGCAGTACCAAGAATGTGGCGCCCCAAAATCTGGGGTCGGGAATCTCGGAGGCCACGCCATCTAAACCACTATAAACCACATACCTTGCACCAAAATATATAAATACTCACACTTTACAACCCCAAACTTATCACACACACACTAACAGGTTATTGTCTTGGAAACGAACCATTCATTACTAGAGTAGATTAAACCGTAAAGTGATAATTATTACAACCCAAAAGTAATTAAGTCTTACCGGGGAATAACCTTTAAGTAAGGCTAGTGCATCGGCCAAACATACGTTTCTTATTTATTACCTTACATAAGTCATAGTTATAAATAAGCCGAACTAAAAACAACTGAAAACCAATCCAGCTTATTCGGACTACCTGCGGTACATCACCAAACAATCTACAAAATAGCTGGCCATTTCCTACCCATTTCCTGGCTGTGGTTCTCATGGTAGGCATCTTGATTCACTGTTGTCTTGTGTCATTTAAAGAAAGGAAGAGTAAGCTATAGTGCCCAGCATAATAATGTACAATATGAAAATGACTGTATTATAAGCTTACGTAAAACATCATATATGATAATTATGTTTTATTCGAAATTAGTTTTCCTTGGTGATACACACCTTCTTATGAAAACAATTATTTAGGGGATTTTATTATCCTGCGAATGCCTTAATAGTAAACCCAACACCTAGGCTTGGGTTACGGTATTGCATCGTAATTCCAATTAGAAAAATAGGATACTCGTTGGAGCCACCGCATACGATGATCAGTCGTAATACGATAATAATAACATTTTCTACTAGTAGAAGGACGACACCTTCGTATCCCGGTTATCACCCTTGCCGCATTCGGGCTACGAGACCCATTTTTGGGTATACACATACTTCACAAGTTCCTGCGTACACAGAGTACCTTCACCTGTTGTACCTTTGGTAGTCCATCTAGCACACATAGTATCAGAGTCTACCCCTCCCTTGTCCTTTTAAAAGAATTCTATCATATCTTGAGAACTCGAACCACATCGAAGTTCCCCAAGCATTTTGCTTGTTGATAGAAACAGTTTATCTTACTAAGATATAAATGTATATATATATACATACTTCCGAAATTTTCGGAGGAAGTACTAAGGATGTGAGTTGACCGTTGTCAACAGATAATTAAATAAGGGGGAAAAGTTTCTCCTTGAAACTATATTCAAAATATTAAATAAGTCGGGATAATATTCTCGGACGATCTGAAATTATTCGAATGATTTTCGAAAATCAGAAAGTAATTTAAATCCGGTTCTATGATTTTTAAATCATAAATAAACCCTTTAATAAATAGTAAATAATTAAATAATAATCGATAAATAATTGAACCTCGAAGGAGTTTACTTTTAAAAGAATAAAATAATATTCCTCAACTAATTTATGTTTAATACATTAATAACTTTAATATTTAATCGAGATTGAAGTAAATATTTACTGGAAAATACTTCTCCCTAATAAATGAATAGTAAGTAAATATTTCTTGTCCAAATGATAAAGTATAGTTTAGGGAATACGATCTTTGGAAATCTTTTTAATAAAAGCTCAAGGTGTTTAATATTGGTAAGTGGACGTTGAGTCCCTTTAAAACGTACTACTATGGACTTGTAATTGTCCTATAAAATCACCGGAATGATTCCCGGGTTTTTATCTTAAAATCCCGACCGACTCTCGGTCTTATAATAATACGCCACACTTATAGAAGAATTAAACATTTCACGATATATACTTATCGTACAACATCGCTATATCATGCGAAAATTCAATAACTACGTATCATGGCAAACATGGTACTTATGCAATGATAATAAAACAATCCTTTCACAACACAACAGTAAATGGGATTGGGTTTGTAAACTTTCTTGGGTATCTCGAGTTGGAGGATACTCTAGGTTCCGCTCGGAAATCTATAACCATGAACACAGTTCATTTCGTTAGGTCCCGTTCTAATTTACGGCTACTTGCACTCATGCGCTGATTAATATGCACCCTCTCAAATTATTTTATCCTTATTATTCCTTTAAGTCCGTATTCACATCATGGTCGCTTCCTTTTTCAAAGTATCTTAAGTTCATTTTCGTTTTCGTCGTCGACTCCACTTGATATTTTTATGGAAGTTAGGAAACTCAAAATACTACTCTCTGTAAAAATTTCATGATTTATGAACATTTTTAAGTTGATCCTTTATATTTTCAATATTCGTAATTCGTAGCAGTTTTTGTCGCGTAAATCACTTTTAGTAAAATGGCCATAACTTTTGATCCGTAAATCGGAATCAAGCGATTCAAGCACCTAAACGATCCTTATAAAATTGCCTATCATAATAATGGGTTATTTTTCAAGAAACTACAGTTTACATCTTCGGTACTTTCTGCAGAAACTTAAAGTTACGTTTTATTCATTTTAACGAGATTACGTTTACGATCGGAGTTTCGTTTACGCCTTAAATCTTTATACTACCACCGACAATTATCATATCATCATCAAAACACTACCTCCTCTCAAGAACATTATGTTCTTGAGGCAACAACAATCAACCTTAAATCTACTTAAATAAACATCAAGATCTTAACAATATCACCACTAAAACTAGGTTTATAACTACATACTAAAAGGATCTTGAAATTGAATATTAAATAAAGTTGGGTCAAAGATTTTTACCTTTATTGAAAGATTGAGATTTGTTCTTGATGATGGTGAAGTCTTGGGAGTGCTTGGTATGGTTTTTGGAACCTAAAACCACCATTGAAATCATGAAACCAAATAAGAGTTACTATTCATACTATTCATTCTCAACTTTATTGATTTTATTTCACCCATCAAACCTTAACAAAAAGAGATCAAAGATTTATCTTACCTTAGTTTGGTTGTTAGAAAGCTTGAGAATTAATGGGAGGATTTAACCATGGCTAGAACTTGAGGTTTTGAATTTATTTTCTCTTGTTTTTAGGAAGGGCCGAATGAAGCTTAATGAAGAAGTGGGGAGAGAGTTTTTATGCTTGCTTCCTTGGTTGCTTCTAGGAAATTAGGTTGGTGATATCTTATATTGATTTGATATTCTCTAGTTTAGAATCCTAGGTTATTATTGTTGCCAAATCCATGGACAAATCTATCTAGCTTCCTAGTTTACAAGCTAAGCTACTTGTTTTAGGTTCCTTAGCTCACTATTTCATTAGCCTTGGTTGATCATCCTATATCTAGCTCACTATTTGATAAAGTAACCATGGTTACTTTCTTACCATGGTTAGTTAGTGCGTTACGTTTATTTAATCGTTTACGTGTTCGCTCGGTCGCTTAAACATTTTCGTAATACTTCCTCGTAAATGGTTCGCGACGTAATTCCTTTTGTATTTATTCCTTATGTTTTGAATTATCATACTTGGATATAAATCCGTAGGTATTAATCTTGTAATTATATTGTGATTCCTGTAATCCTCGATAAGTCGTAAATATGGTCATTTTTCAAAGTTCGTTTTCTTTGAAAACTAATTGCGTTTACATACACTCTTTTGGTACGTATAATCATAATATCAACTCCGAAACTCATTTTTTCATGCACTACATAGTGTGCACTCAAAAGTTTTTCCCGTCCGTCAGGGTTACTATTAATTAAACGTTTTACAAGGTCTCAAAAATTTGAGTTATTACAGTCTTCCCCTCTAACAAGGATTCCGTCCTGGAATCAATTAGAAAATAAGTGGGGATATCTATTCCTCATTGCATCTTCAAGTTCCCAAGTTGATCCTTCAACATTTTGATTTCTCCATAAGATTCTAACCAGCTTCACAGTCTTGTTCCTCAGCACTTGTTCTTTTTGGTCCATTATCCTTACTGGCTGCTCGATGTAGGTTAGGTCTGGTTGTAAATCTACCTGATCGTATTCTATTACATATCGTGCATCTGCATGGTACTTCCTTAACGTGGACACGTGGAACACATTATGCACTTGTTGCATATTAGGAGGCAAGGCGAGCTCGTAAGCTAGAAGTCCTATCCTCCTCAAAATTTCAAGGGGTCCTATGAATCGGGGACTCAGCTTCCCTTTCTTCCCAAATCTCATCACTCATTTCCACGGAGATACCTTCAATAGCACTGAATCTCCTACTTCATTTTCCCTATCCTTCATGGTCTGGTCGGCGTACTTCTTTTGTCTATCCTGAGCTGCTACCAGTCTTTTCTTGATGAGTCCCACCATTTCCCTGGTCTGTTGGACTAACTCTGGTCCTATTATCTTGTGTTCTCCAACTTCATCCCAACATAGGGGAGAGCGACATCTCCGTCCATAAAGAGCTTCATACGGAGGCATTCCTATGCTAGCGTGATAGCTATTATTGTAAGCAAATTCGATCAGGGGTAAGTGATCATTCCAATTTCCTTTAAAATCAATGGCACATACTCGCAGCATATCTTCAAGGGTCTGAATAGTCCTTTCGCTTTGTCCATCAGTCTGGAGGTGGTAAGTGGTACTCATGTTTAGCCTGGTGCCTACGCATTCTTGGAAGCTTCTCCAAAATTGGGAATTAAACCTTGGGTCTCTATCTGACACTATGGCTACAGGAACACCGTGTCTCACTACAATTTCTTTCAAGTAAATGTCCACCAACTTGTCTACAGTGTACCTTTCGTTGATTGGTAGGAAATATGCGGACTTGGTCAATCTATCTATGATAACCCATATGGCGTCGTGATTGGTCTTCGTCCTTGGTAGGCCTGTCACAAAATTCATGGCTATATGCTCCCATTTCCATTCTGGAATTTCCAGGGGCCGTAATATTCCACTAGGTCACTGATGTTCATCCTTCACTCTCTGGCATGTCAAGCACTTGCTGACCCACTCTGCTACTTCTCTCTTCATGTTAGGCCACCAAATAATATTCCTTAAGGTCATGGTACATCTTCGTACTTCCTGGATGGATTGAATATCTGGAGTTGTGCCCTTCATGCAGCAGCTCGTCCTTTAACTCTTACACATTTGGAATCCAAATTCGGGACGCATACCTCATGATCCCTTTCTCGTCCTTCTCGCATCTCACTTCTTCACTGGTAAATGTTTCTCTTTCTTCACTCGCCTTCTTTTCCTGACATACTCGTATCTTTTCAGTCAGTTTCGGCACTAGCTTAATCTCAAATAATCCTTCCGTTCCTTTACCGGTCATTCTCACGTCAACTTCCATCTTCTCGAATTCTTTAATTAGCTCCTCCAATGTCATTATCATCATGACTCTTTCCTTCCTACTAAGGGCGTCAACCACCACATTGGCTTTATCCGGCTGATACAAAATTTCACAGTCGTAGTCCTTAATCAACTCTAACAACCTCCTCTGTCTCATGTTCGGTTCCTTCTAAGTGAAGATATATCTGAGGCTTTTATGGTCTGTGTAGATCTCGCATTTCTCACCGTATAGGTAGTGTCTCCAAAATTTCAGGGCAAACACTATGGCTGTTAATTCTAGATCATGCGTCGGGTATCTGCTCTCATACTCCTTCAATTTCCGAGAGGCATACACTATAACTTTTCCGTGCTGTATCAGTACACATCCTAATCCTTTAAGCGATGCGTCGCTGTATATCACAAACTCTCCCTTTCCATTGGGAAGAGCGAGCACTGGTGCTGACACCAGCCTCCTTTTCAGTTCCTAAAAGCTTTCCTCACATTTCTCTGTCCATACAAACTTTTCTGTCTTCCGGGTAAGTCTAGTCAGTGGACCAGCTATCTTAGCAAAGTCTTGCACGAATCTTCGGTAATATCCTGCTAAACCCACAAAACTCCTAACCTCTGTTGGGGTAGTTGGTCTTTCCCAGTTGGATACCGCCTCTATTTTGGCGGGGTCAACTAAAACTCTTTTTCTAATCACCATATGTCCTAAAAACTGAACTTCTCTTAACCAAAACTCGCACTTCGAGAACTTGGCATACAATTTATCATTCCTCAAGATTTCTAAAACTATCCTTAAATGTTCTGCATGTTCTTGCTCTGTCTTTGAGTAGATTAGAATATCATCTATAAAATTATCACGCATATATCTAGGTACTTTTTGAACACTTTGTTCATCAAATCCATAAAGGTTGCGGGTGCATTGGTTAGCCCAAATGACATGACTAAGAACTCATAGTGTCCATACCTTGTGCGAAAAGCAGTCTTCGGTATATCTTCCGGTTTGATTTTCAACTGGTGATATCTTGTTCTTAAATCTATTTTGGAAAAATGTACCGCTCCCTTGAGTTGGTCGAATAGGTCATTAATCCTAGGGAGAGGGTGCATATTCTTAATAGTCAGCTTATTCAATTCTGGATAGTCTATGCATAATCTCATACTGGCGTCCTTTTTCTTTACAAACAGTACTGGCGCTCCCCATGGCGACACACTGGGTCTTATCATTACATTATCTAATAACTCTTATAGTTGAGAAGCTAGTTCCTTCATCTCAACTGGGGCTAGCCTATATGGGGCCTTGGATACTGGTGTCGTTCCTGGTGCTAATTCTGTAGCGAACTCTATTTCCTTGTCGGGTGGCAACCCTGGCAAGTTCTCTGGAAATAAATCCTCAAATTCGTTCGCTACGGGTATGTCCTGTATATTAGGAACTTCCTTCTTAGTATCTACCACATATGCCAAATAGGCCTCGTTACCTTTCCTTAACAATCTTTTTGCCTGTGGCAGGGTTAGAAATTTCTGGTTCTGTCGTTGACCTTTAAACACTACTTCTTTTTCATTTTGCACTCTTATCTTTACCCTCTTCCATTCACAATCTATTTGCGCTCCATTACTGGATAACCAATCCATTCCTAAGATTACATCGAATTCTCCTAACATAAATGGGATTAGGTCAACCTCGAAGACCTTCCCTTCTCCTAACATAAATGGGATTAGGTCAACCTCGAAGACCTTCCTCTCTAATTTGAATTTGCACTTAGGGTGTACTTGTTTCACAGGGATTATTTCTTTGTTTGTTATTTCCACTTGTAATACCTCACGTAAGGGTACGGCGTTAACTTTTAACTTTTTAGCAAAATCTTGAGATATAAATGACTTGGTTGCTCCAGAATCAAATAGGACATTTGCATGTTCGGAATTTCACAAAAGGGTACCTGCTATCACGTCAGTGTTTCGGACAGCATCCTGAACGGTCATGTTGAAGGTCCCAGCAGCTGGGGGTCGGTTGGATGCAGCTCTGCTCATCCCTGAGGCTGGGGGCTTCAATGTCGGGCAATCCTTTCGCATGTGTCCTACCTTCCCACATTGGAAACACGTCATATTGGGTCAGGTGCAGTTGTTCGCAAGGTGTCCGATTTGGTCACACCTGTGACATTTCAGAGGGGCTCTCACCTGGGTACACACTCCAAGGTGTCTTCTCCCACATGTCTGACATTCGGGTATTGGGGCACGGGGTTGGCTATGGAACGTTGCCCTAGATTGTCCGCCGCCCTGGCCAACATTCTCACTCGGTACTTTTCTGAATCCGGGGCCTCGTGCAGGTTGGGACACCGCTCCCCTGAAAAACCTGCTTGGAAGGCTCCTGTTCCCAGTTCCTAGTCCTCCTCCTCCGCCTTGGCTTCCTATCTTCCTCTTCCTATTTTCCTTTTCCTTCACACTTTGATCAATGCCAGCTTCAATAATCGAGGCTTTCTGCACTAAGGTGGCATAGTCTGTCAGCTCTAACACCGCCACTCGGCTTTGGATCCACTGTTTCAGACCAAGCTGAAACCTTCGCGCTTTCTTCTCTTCGGTATTCACAAACTCAGGCATAAATCTCGACAACTCAGTAAACTTGGCCTCATATTCCGCCATAGTCATCTTATCCTGTTTCAATTCCAGAAACTTAATCTCCAGCTGGGTCTCCATAAACCTAGGGAAATACTTATCTAAGAATAGTTGGGTAAATCTATCCCATGGAATCACAGCATCAGTCTCTAGGTTTCATTTGGACTCCCACCAATAGTTAGCTTCTCCTTTCAGCATGTAAGAAGCGAAAATGGTCTTGTGTCGTTCCTCTACACCTAGTATCTCGAAGGACTTTTCTATCTCTTTGAGTCAGGCCCGTGCTTCAACGGGGTCGGCAGATCCTAGAAACTCTGGGGGTTTGAGAGATTTGAAGGCCCTAAAGTCAGTGGCTGCATTCTGTTGGGCAGCATGTGGCTGTGGTGGAGTAGGCTGTTGGTTCAGATTTTCTCTTAACAATTCCATAAATTCATTCATGGGGTTCCCTCCCTGATGGGTATCCTCAGCCTCTTCTTCTACATAGTCTTCCTCGTCATATTCATTATAGTCTAGGTCTTCCTCACTTTCCTTATTTACTACAAGGTCAGGTTCAATCCGTTGTTGGTTAATAGATTCTACGGGCTGTGCCTTAGTTCCTCTTCTACGGGGTGGCATTGTTCTGATAATGAAAATTTGTCAATATAGTTGCAATGTTTAATAATTGGATTAATTTATTCATATGTAAGCATGTCATCTATTATCTAGCATGTTTTTATTGAGTGCAATAATATGGAAATCAATTTCTTAATAATGCTAGATATATATACCATAGGGTCTCCCAAATATATCTTGGGGATAAAACAACTAACCGAGTTCATACATGCCTTGATTATAATACATCACTACTTGTCCTGGATACTGAAATGCAAATACATAAGCCGTGTACCCTGAAGGGCTAGGAATGCTATCTACTACTAGCTATCCTATCAAAATTGGTGACAAGTCACCCAGCCTTCTTCAAGGTCCATATCTAGTCACTAGTCCCTCAGTCACTGTCACTGCGCGTGAGGTCACGCACCCTCCTCATCGCTCCTGCCAACATCAGCTCTGCATCAACTACTGGGATGTATCCTCCAATCGCTTTCATCCTCATCTGAACCCGGGTACGGACCTCAATCCCAGCAATCTCTCTGCGGGCTATGGCTGAGGAAGCAGCTCTGAAGTCCCCTGGGTATCCTAGTCTGATGGCTCTCTCAGCTGTCAGTGCCTGGCGTAACTCCATAATGCGAGCAGATGCCGCAGTGATCTCAGCGTTAAGCTGAGCCACCATACAGTCGTGTACAGCTATATATATGATCGCCGGGGGTGGTAGAGGTGAGTCTGGGTCGCTAGAGGATATGTCATAAGCCTCGTAGACCTGTACATATATCCCATCCTCCTCATCATCATCAGTATAGGGCATAGGGCTCTGCATCCCTGGGGGTGGTGTAGGAGAGCAAATAGTTGGGTGAGGGTACATCTCTACATCCCTCCAGCATACGCCATCTCCCTGGGTCATCTCAACGTCATCAGCTATGGGGACAGGAAGGTCAGTCTCCTCCTCTGGGACATCCTCAGTAGGGTCATCATCTGAGTCATCAATGGGTGGGTCCTCTGGCTCGGGAGTAGGGTCATGCTCAGGAACCATAACATCATCAACAGGGTCAACCTCCCTCATAGGCTCCACTAGTACCTGACACAATTAGGCAAGGTGTTACTAACTTAGAGTCGGAATTCCCTTGAGGGTAAAAATGTCAAGACTACCCGTGTAGCCCGACGACGAACTCGACTTGAGCTCTAATTGATTATTTTATTATTCCTATGTCTACTTATTTTATACTATCATTTCCAAGATTTGATAACCTAAGGCTCTGATACCATTTCTGTGGTGCCCCAAAATCCGGGGTCGGAAATCTCGGAGGCTACGTCATCTAAACCACTATAAACCACATACCTGAAGGATTTTTAGCACATAAACGCAGCGAAAACGTAAATTTAAATCTTAAAAAAAAAACAAAACTCTCCGCAGGATCCATGCGAAAAATAATATTTAATTCGTAGTTCATTATGTTTACCTTAAGAAGCTTTACTTTAATGGAAAGATGGAGGTCTTTAATGGCGATCCAAAAATGATGAACAGAGATCCTTAGCAGCTGCTCCTCAAGTGTGAAGCACTCCACCGGTATCCACCAAGAAAACGATTTAATGAAGGAGGAGGAGATGGAGAGAATTAGGGTTTTGTAAATCTTTTTGGTTGAGGCTAAAATAGGGTCTATAATAGTATATTTATAGGCAAAATTTTCAGCTGAAAATTTTCCCATAAAATATTATTATTATTAACCCTTTATTATTCTCACTAATAATTAAAACACCTTTTAATTATTAATTCTTTTTCTAAACACTTTAGAAATAATTCTCTCACTTGATTTAATTTTCAAAAATTAAATTCTTAATTAATAATATTAAGAAATTTTTCTTAATTGATTTATAGTCAATTAAATCTCATTTAATCAATTATTAAATTTGCCAATTAATTATTTATTTCATAAATAAATAATTATAAACCATTATTAATTAATTTCTCCACCATTAAATCATTCTCTTTTATGGTGTGACCCTGTAGGTTCAATATTAAGCCGGTAGCAGAAATAAATAATAATAAAACTATTTTATCATTATTTATATAAATTCTCTAATTCATTAAATATGATTAATTAATTAATCATATCTATTCTACATCGTGAGGGATACTTCTCAGCATATCGCGACTATCCGGATAATACGAATTCACTGCTTAGAATACCAAGAACCTATTTAGTGAGTAGTTACCGTACAATTAATTCCTTCTACCCTGCAATGTCACGATTAAATACAAGGCATGGAACTTGTGTCAAGCCTATCTTATTTAATCACTTGCTTTCCCATTCACTATGCTTAGTTCTATTTAATGTAAATTAGAAACTCCTTTCTAATTTCATTCACTCTGGCCAGAGTTTCCTGAACTAACATAAGTGGATCAGCATTGGACATTCTCTTCCTACACTGGAAGGGGTAGATCCTTTATTGATCATACACTATCTTCGTGTACAAATTCTTATACCCAGTAGAGCCCTTATAATTGTCCCTTGAGACTAAGAACTAAACCAAAGCATAGTTTAGTGTACACAAGATGACTATGATGACCTCAAATCTAGGGATACTTGTACAACTATCACTATATGAACAACTGCTGACACGTGAGTGAACTCCATCAGTTGTTCAGCTGTGTGAGTCATGTTCAGTGAACTTATTCTATAACAAGCACCTACATACTAGCTATAGTGTCACCACACAAATGTCTATGAGAACAGACATCCTTCATAATGAAGCAAGCATAGTATGTGCCGATCCTTGTTGATTATTAATTACCAGTTAGTAATCCTACGACCAGGAACTATTTAAGTTTAGAGTTATCATCTTTTAGGTCTTATTATTATGATCTCATCACAATCCATAAAAAGCTTTACTCTAAACTGTGGTATATCTTATTTAAATATTTAAATAGATAGAGCCCGCAATAAAAATAAAACAAGTCTTTTATTAATATCAATGAAATCAAAAAAGATTACATAAAAGTTATTCCTAAATCCTCATACATAATTGGACTTAGGACATATCTCTTTCAATACCTTGAACCACAATATATAAATACTCACACTTTACAACCCCACACTTATCACACACACACACTTACAGGTTATTGTCTTGGAAACGAACCATTCATTACTAGAGTACATTAAACCGCAAAGTGATTATTATTACAACCCAAAAGTAATTAAGTCTTACCGGGGAATAACCTTTAAGTAAGGCTAGTCCGTCGCCCAAATATACGTTTCTTATTTATTACCTTACATAAGTCATACTTATAAATAAGCCGAACTAAAAACAAATGAAAACCAATCCAGCTTATTCGGACTAACTGCGGTACAACACCAAATAATCTACGGAACAGCTGGCCATTTCCTACCCGTTTCCTGGATATGGTTCTCATGGTAGGCATCTTGATTCACTGTTGTGTTGTTTCATTTAAAGAAAGCAAGAGTGAGCTATAGTGCCCAGCATAATAATGTACAGTATGAAAATGATTGTATTATAAGCTTACGTAAAACATCATATATGATAATTATGTTTTATTCGAAATTAGTTTTCCTTGGTGATACACGCCTTCTTATGAAAACAATTCTTAAGGGGATTTTATTATCCTGCGAATACCTTAATAGTAAACCCAACACCTAGGCTTGGGTTACGGTATTGCATCACAATTCCAATTGGAAGAATAGGACACTCGTTGGAGCCACCGCATACGATGATCAGTCATAATACGATAATAGTAACCTTTTCTACTAGTAGAAGGACGACACCTTCGTATCCCGGTTATCACCCTTGCCGCATTCGGGCTACGTGTCCCATTTTTGGGTATACACATACTTCACAAGTTCCTTAGTACACAGAGTACCTTTGCCTGCGGTACCTATGGTAGTCCATCTAGCACACATAGTACTAGAGTCTACCCTTCCCTTGTCCTTTTAAAAGAATTCTATCATATCTCGAGAACTCGAACTACATCGAAGTTCCCCAAGCGTTTTGCTTGTTGATAGAAACAGTTTATCTTACTAAGATATAAATGTGTGTATATATATACGTACTTCCGAAATTTTCGGAGGAAGTACTAAGGATGTGAGTTGACCGTTGTCAACAGATAATTAAATAAGGGGGAAAAGTTTCTCCTTGAAACTATATTCAAAATATTAAATAAGTCAGGATAATATTCTCCGACGATCTGAAATTATTCGAATGATTTTCGAAAATCAGAAAGTAATTTAAATCCGGTTCTATGATTTTTAAATCATAAATAAACTCTTTAATAAATAGTAAATAAATAAATAATAATTGCTAAATAATTAAACCTCGAAGAAGTTTACTTTTAAAAGAATAAAATAATATTCCTCAACTAATTTATGTTTAATACATTAATAACTTTAATATTTAATCGAGATTGAAGTAAATATTTACCGGAGAATACTTCTCCCTAATAAATGAATAGTAAGTAAATATTTCTTGTCCAAATGATAAAGTATAGTTGAGGGAATACGATCTTTGGAAATCGTTTTAATAAAAGCTCGAGGTGTTTAATTTGGTAAGTGGACGTTGAGTGCCTTTAAAATGTACTACTATGGACTTGTAATCGTCCTATAATTTCACCGGAATGATTCCCGGGTTTTTTATCTTGAAATCCCGACCGACTCTCGGTCTTATTATAATACGTCATGCTTATAGCAGAATTAAACATTTCACGATATATACTTATCGTCCAACATCGCTATATCATGCGAAAATTCAATAACTACATATCATGGCAAACATGGTACATATGCAATGATAATAAAACAATCATTTCACAACATAACAGTAAATGGGATTGGGTTCATAAACTTTCATGGGTATCTCGAGGTGGAGGATGCTCTAGGTTCCGCTCGGAAATCTATAATCATGAACACAATTCATTTCGTTAGGTCCCGTTCTAATTTACGGCTACCCGCACTCATGCGCTAATTAATATGCACCCTCTCAACTTATTTTATCCTTATTATTCCTTTAAGTCCTTATTCACATCATGGTCGCTTCCTTTTTCAAAGTATCTTAAGTTCATTTTTGTTTTCGTTGTTGGCTCCACTTATGGATTCTACGGTTTCTAATCACGCGGTCTCGGCTCCGATATTTTAATAAAATTGAAAATTCATTATTTTCACTTGAAATTTTGATGAAAGTTAGGAAACTCAAAATAATACTCTCTGTAAAAATTTCATGATTTATGAACATTCTTAAGTCGATCCTTTATAGTTTCAAAGTTCGTAATTCGTAGCAGTTTTTGTCGCGTAAATCACTTTTAGTAAAATGGCCATAACTTTTGATCCGTAAATTGGAATCAAGCGATTCAAGCGCCTAAACGATCCTTATAAAA
The DNA here is from genome assembly GCF_009905375.1 of Apium graveolens. Lineage (NCBI taxonomy): Eukaryota > Viridiplantae > Streptophyta > Magnoliopsida > Apiales > Apiaceae > Apium > Apium graveolens. The sequence continues at coordinate 30,999,678 of NC_133656.1, read as the reverse complement.
TTTAATATCATAATCAAGGGTTAATTTTCAAGAAACTACAGTTTATATCTTTAGGACTTTCAGCAGAATCTTAAAGTTACGTTTTGTTCGTTTTAACAAGATTACGTTTACGATCGGAGTTTCGTTTACGCCTAAAATCTTTATACTACCACCAAAAATCATCATATAATCATCAACACACTAACTCCTCTTAAGAACATCATGTTCTTGATTCAACAACAATCAACCTTAAATCTACTTAACTAAACATCAAGATCTTAACAATATCACCACTAAAACTAGGTTTATAACTACATACTAAAAGGATCTTGAAATTGAATCTTAAATAAAGTTGGGTCAAATATTTTTACCTTTCTTGAAATCTTGAGAAGTGTTCTTGATGATGGTGAATTATTGGGAGTGCTTGGTATGGTTTTTGGAATCTAAAACCACCATTGAAATCAAGAAACCAAAGAAGAGTTATCATTCTTACTATTCATTCTCAACTTTTTTGATTTTATTTCACCCATCAAACCTTAATAAAAAGAGATCAAAGATTTATGTTACCTTAGTTTGGTTGTTAGGAATCTTGAGAATTAATGGGAGGATTTAAACATGGCTAGAACTTGAGGTTTTGAATTTGATTTCTCTTGTTTTTATGAAGGGCCGAATGAAGCTTGATGAAGAAGTGGGGAGAGAGTTTTATGCTTGCTTCCTTGGTTGCTTCTAGAAAATTATGTTGGTTATATCTTATATTGATTTGATATTCTCTAGTTTAGAATCCTAGGTTATTCTTGTTTCCAAATCCATGGACAAATCTAACTAGCTTTCTAGTTTACAAGCTAAGCTACTTGTTTTAGCTTCCTTAGCTCATTATTTCATTAGCCTTGGTTGATCATCCTATATCTAGCTCACTATTTGATAAAGTAACCATGGTTACTTCTTTACCATGGTTAGTTAGTGTGTTACATTTATTTAATCATTTACGCGTTCGCTCGGTCGCTTAAATGTTTTCGTAATACTTCCTCGTAAATGGTTCGTGACGTAATTCCTTTCGTATTTATTCCTTATGTTTTGAATTATCATACTTGGATATAAATCCATAGGGTTTTAATTTTGTAATTATATTGTGATTCCCGTAATCCTCGATGAGTCGTAAATATGGTCGTTTTTTCAAAGTTCATTTTCTTTGAAAACTAATAGCGTTTACATACACTCATTTGGTACGTATAATCATAATATCAACTCCGAAACTCATTTTCTCATGCACTACATAGTGTGGGCTCAAAAGTTTTTCCCGTCCGGCAGGGTTACTATTCATTAAACATTTTACAAGGTCTCAAAAGTTCGAGTTATTACAAAGAACTACTTTTTGGCTTTGATTCTTGGTATACATCAAAGTATATAGTCATCTTGTGAGAGCAGATTTAAGCCATGAAATACAAGCACAACCATTAGAGCTCGAAGTTTGTCAAATCTTAACATTAAATACGTGCAATAAATAAATCTACATTTTTTATCCATAATACTTGGCTCCGTCTGTAGAACGAAGACGATAACCATGAAAGCATGAAGAAGCACCGAGAAACCACCTACTACGATGCACAACGTCATATTCCACCGTTCAAATGCCACCACTTTCAACCCTCAATGCTTAGGGGGCTGATCTCTCAGGGACAGAGATCCATGTTACCCAACTGTTGATCCAAAGAACGGTCTCCAACCTTATGGGATGTATAATTAAGGGAAGAGTCCCAGACTGTAGATGAAGCTCTCAGCAATGAACATTCGAATTTCAGATGTTAATATTCGTGCTTCCCTCAAGGACGAATGATAATCCATCTAACGGGATGTAGAATTTGAAGGAGTTATTATTTAACATCGACTATATAAGGAGGATGAACCTCGCTATTTGTAAGGGCTAAACCTCATTCAAAGTAGAAATTTTGATTTTTATGGTCTATATATCGAGGATAATGATTGTTCATATAAAGAAGAGATCTCCCCAAGAAGGGTACAGCCGAGCAAGGAACCTGTTATCAAAGGGAGTTTTAGCCCCGAAGACGTGAAGGGGCGAATCCCCGAATCATAAAGTAAAGGATCTGTGCTCATGAAGCACGCATCCGGAAATACCAAAAAGATCTGGAATCATAAAGCAATCAAGATCTACCAGCCACATTTCAAGTTGTCACTTCCACGATTGAAGTACCACAACTCTCAATCACAAAACCAAGAAGCAGGCATCGTAATAACGGGATTCCTTATGACTCGAACGCTGATTCAAGGGACCGATACCCAATCTTAATAAGCTAAAAACTAATGGATGAATCCCCAATCATATTTTGGATGTTAACAGTTATGTTTTCGTCAAGTTGGAACGCTAACCCACCTGATGGGAGTAAACTTCAGCGTTGACCGCACTAAGGTTATGAATCCCATTATTTGCAAGGGTTGAACCTCATTCATAAAAGATTATAAGTTTTTTTTGGTCCCAATACCTAGGACAATGATCGTCCATCTGAGAAGGAGACCGATCCATGAAGGAAACGACCAAGCAAAGAGCCCGTTCTCAGAATACGTTCTTAATCTCGAGGGCGCGAAGTAATGATTCCCAAACCACAGTGAAAAATAATTCGAGTTCATGAGGAGCACATCAACAAGATTTATAAAGCTTGGAGATGCGTTAGACAAAAACCCGATCTCAACATGAATGGACGATTTAAAAACCCCAAATTTTAAAGATAAAATCCTCAAGTTCAAGGATCGAATCCCTAATTTCAGATGGTAGTTGAGACTTTATCTCTAGCATGCCTCAAGGGTCACAGTTTTCTACCAATGTTCTCCTTTCCTGAACCATAGATAATCTGAAATATGGGTTCAAATATTATAACCAAGAAAGTGGAATTTTAACACCGATTGTGCAAAGGATATACGCCCCCTTATATTCAAGTATTGAAACCCATCAATAACTAAATTTGTGATTATTACAGTCCATATACGGAGGATGATGAAATCTGAAGCGATAATGATGCCACTCCAAGAAGGTGACGTCCGAGAAGTGTTCGACCTAAAGAAGATGTCCCAAGCCTCGAGGGCCTCAAGGACTGTAAGCTTAGGATGATGAAGAGTGAATTTTCGTATCATCAAACTCGTGATTTAATGGAGGAAAAGAAACCTGGAAAGGGAACAACAAACTCGACTACATACAAAAATTGGAAGGCCTGGAGCCCCGGGGGTCGATTCCCCGATGTAGTATGTCCGAACGGCCTTCCGTGAAGAAGGAAGACGAAAATTCTAAGGGTTGATCCCAAAAAATTTAATGCCGCTTGAAGGTCAAATTGATCCGATGTATATCTCCACAAGAGAAATTATGAATACCTATATTTCAAGGAATCTAAAGGTACGTACTTCCGTTTTTAATGGAATTTATATCTACTTATAAATGCTTCGTAAAGCTTTGAATTGATGTTCTGTACTCGAGTTATTTGTGTATTTGATGCGTTTTTGTAGTGTTTTTGCATTTCAAGCATAGTTGGAGGAATCAGGAGATGTAGCATTGTTTTGATGCTAAAATGGTGTTAGGAAGGTGTCATGAAGATCGCTTGTACAAAGACCGTCAAGAACCAGAAATTAAAGAGAAGCAAAATCAGAAGTTTTTCCAGAAGGAAGGTGCGCCCACGGTGGGCTAGCGCGCGGCCGTGCCAGGTCGGGATGAAAGAATCCTGATTCTCTTACAATTTTGATTTATGGGCTTCTAATCTGCATAAGCTGCTATATAATGACAACTTAAGATTGGTTTTCAAGTAGGAGACATAACAGAGCTTAAGGAGAGATCGACTAGAACACCTATAGCACAATTCAATGAAGGCGAAGAAGACCTAGTTTATTCTTGTGATTCTTTGTTCTAAGTTGTAATCTTGGATGCTCGTTTCTTGTTTGTTGAACCTATACTCTTGTTATGTACTTGGTTTATTATTTATTCAGTATAAAGACAACATTTATTATACCATACTTTTATCGGAACCCACGTTAATGATGAGTCCGATTATGGGCTAATCGTTATCGTGGGGTTCTAGCGGATTTACTTACGAATTTCTTTAGTTAATTGTTTCAATACCTTAGTGTATGGTAATTTTATGATATCCTAGTATTGGTTTTGATTATTCGTCTTATGAGCGTCGCGAACTTATAAGATAGCGTGTTAATCTCTAATGAAGCGAAAGTGAATTTAGGGGTTTAGAACGTGCCATGCTAGTATAGGTTCATGTATTTGATATGCATGATTCGTAGGTAATTTTAACCATCTTACTTTCCCTATATAATTATGATAGATAACTTGCGCATTAAACCATTATGTTGTCAAATTTTATAAATATATAGGGTCTCAATTTAATTGGTGTCTATTCAGCTTCTATCTCTTTTGTGGATGTCTGATAGTAGGGTATTCGTACAACGGAAGTTTTTTTTACTAGTTTCTTGTTATCTGATTAGTGTCATCACCATTGCATGCTAAGGTTAAAAACAAAAAGGCTATTGAATGAAGTAGTAATGAAGTTAGAATCCCATGTTTGTGTCGTATAGTAATCAATCCCTTTTAATCTCTTAGTTAATGTTCTTTAGTATAATCTCTTAGTTAATCGTAGTTATAAACAATCTCAAATTGTGATCATCTTAGCATTGAATAATACCCATAACATTGTTGCATTAGTACATTGATTAAAATTAACCTAAACCAGTCTATGTGGGAACGAACTAGAAATAATTCTATATTACTTGCGATCGCGTATACTTGTGTGAATATTAGCGCGTGTTTTCGTCCTAACAAGTTTTTGGCGCCGCTGCTGGGGACTCGGTGTTAATTTTTCATTTAGGTGCTTGACATCAGTGTTTGTTAAAGTTCATTGACTTGGATATTTTACATACTTGTTGTTTGTTGCTTTTTCAGGTACTCTAGAGAGCGTGTATGCTAACGCGTTCTCAACTTCGAAAGAGAACACTGGAAAAAGCAGAGGAGGAAGTAGTTGAAGAAATCTTTGTTGGGGAAAAAGTTGAAGAAGAAGCTCTTGTTGCAATTGGTGAACCAGAAGCAAATACAAAGGCTTTGATGGACTATTCTCAACCAAAGATCAATGATATTCAGTCTAGTATTTTCCGACCAGCCATCACGGCTAACACTTTTGAAATCAAAGCTAGCACAATTCAGATGATACATAATTCAGTTCAGTTTGGGGGTTCTCCAACGGAAGATCCCAACATGCATATTAGAGATTTTATCGAGATTTGTGACACTTTCAAATTCAACAATGTTATTGAAGATGCTATTAAGCTAAGGCTTTTCCCGTTTATTCTGAGGGATAAAGCTAAGAGATAATTACATTCTCTACCACCAGGCTCTATCACCAAATGGGAAGAACTCGCTCAAAAATTCCTTACTAAGTTCTTTCGTATGGTGAAGATAGCTGCAATCAGGAATGCTCTTACTCAATTTGCACAGCAGTCTGGAGAGTCATTGTGTGAGGCTTGGGAATGATATAAGGAGATTCTTAGGAAGTGTCCTCACCATGGGATGCCTGACTGGATGATCATTACCTGCTTCTATAATGGTTTGGGTGCAACTTCTAGACCCATGCTTGATGCAGCATCAGGTGGAGCCTTGTGGGCTAAAAGCTACGATGAAATTTATGAATTGATTGAACTGATGGCTGCTAATAAATACCAGAATCCTTCTCAAAGACTAACTCAAGGCAAGGTAGCATGAATTCTGGAGGTAGATGTAGCTATTGCTATAGCTGCTCAGTTTAAGGCTTTGACGATGAAAGTGGATTCTTTGGCTAATTATGGAGTTAATCAGATCACTAGTGCCTGTGAGCTTTGTGTTGGTGCCCATGAGATGGAGCAGTATGCTATTTCTAGTGAATCAGCTCAGTTCGTGAGCAACTTTCAGAGGTCGCAGGAACCAGTTCCATCCACCTATCATCCTAATAACCGCAATCATCCTAACTTCAGCTGGAGCAATACTCAGAATGCGGTACAACAGCCTTATCAGTAGTATACAACAAAGCAATACAACCCTCCTGGTTTTCAACAACCACAATATACACCAATACAACAACTCCAGCTTTAACAATCTAATGAAACATCTAAATTGGAGGAGTTGAGGTTCATGTGCAAGAACCAAACGGTGTCTATCAAGACCTTGGAGAATCAAATTGGGCAGATTGCCAATGCCTTGCTAAATCATTAACCTAGCTCACTACCTAGTGACACAGAAGTTCCAGGCAAGAAGGAAGCTAAATAGCAGGTTAAGGAAATCACATTGAGGTCTGGGAAGGTTGCAAATCCCAAAAAATCTCGAGTTTTAGAAGATGAAGCTGTGGCTGAGGAAGAAGTGCAGAAGGAACCAGAAGTAGAACCAAGGAAGACTAATGTGGAACACACTCCTCCTGAGAGTAATACAGGGGAGAAACATACCTATCCTCCACCTCCTTTTCCTAAGAGGCTGCAGAAGAAAAAGCTGGATAAGCAGTTTGAGAAGTTTCTGGAAGTGTTCAAGAGACTTCATATTAAAATACCTTTCGCTGAAGCTCTTGAACAGATGCCTAGTTATGCGAAGTTTATGAAAGGTATTCTCTCTCGGAAAGTGAAGCTTGATGACTTAGAGACCATTGCTCTCACGGAGGAGTGTAGTGTTGTGCTGCAACAGAAGTTGCCTCTGAGGCTTAAAGATCCTGGAAGCTTCACTATTCCTTGCACTATCAGAAACTTATCATTCGACAAGTGTTTGTGTGATTTGGGAGCTAGCAACAATCTGATGCCTTTGTCTGTCTTCAAAAAGTTGGATTTACCTAATCCAAAGCCTACTTATATGTCCTTGTAGTTGGCCGATCACTCTATTACATATCCACGAGGCATTGTGGAGGATGTCCTAGTCAAGTTGGACAAACTCATCTTTCCTGCTGATTTTGTAATTCTTGATTTCGAGGAGGATAAGAAGATTCCCATAATCTTGGGAAGGCCATTCTTGGCTACTGGCCGAACCTTGATAGATGTGCAGAAGGGTGAGCTTACCATGCAAGTACTGGATTAGGATGTGACTTTTAATGTATTCAATGCCATAAAATTCCTGACTGAAAACGAGGAGTGCTTAAAAGTGGAGTTGGTCGATTTTATGGTTACTTCATAACTTGATCAAATGTTAAGGTCTGATGCCTTAGCGAAGGCCTTGTTGTGGAATTCAGATAGCGAAGATGACGAAGGTAATGAGCAGTTGTAATATTTGGATGCTTCTCCTTGGAAGAGAAGGCTGGATATGCCTTTTGAATCTCTTGGAATGTTAAAACTGAAAAATGTTGAGGGGCGACTCAAGCCTTCTATTGAGGAAGCTCATACACTCGAGCTTAAACCATTGCCTGAACACTTAAGGTATGTTTTTTAGGTGATGCATCTACATTTCCAGTCATTATTGTATCTGACCTTTCAGGTAGTGATGAGGAAAAGCTCTTGAGAATTCTGAGAGAGTTCAAATCGGCAATTGGATGGACTATAACAGATATCAAGGGAATCATCCCTTCTTATTGCATGCATAAAATTCTACTAGAAGAAGGTAGTAAGCCAACTGTGAGGCAGCAAAGAAGGCTCAATCTGATAATCAAAGAGGTTGTGAAGAAGGAAATTCTCAAGTGGATAGATGCATGGATCATCTATCCTATTTTTGATAATTATTGGGTGAGTCCAGTTCAGTGTGTGCCGAAGAAAGGAGGTATCACAGTTGTTGCTAATGAGAAGAATGAGCTCATTCCTACTAGAACAGTCACGGGGTAGAGAGTGTGCATGGATTTCAGGAAGCTGAATAAAGCCACGAGGAAGGATCACTTCCCTCTTCTTTTTATTGATCAGATGCTTGATAGGTTGGTTGGGCATGAGTACTATTATCTTTGGGATGGCTATTCGGGTTATAATCAGATTTGCATCGCTCCAGAGGATCAGGAAAAGACTACCTTTACTTGTCCATTTTGTACTTTTGCCTTCAAAAGGGTTTCTTTTGGGTTGTGTGGAGCACGTACCACATTTCAGAGATGCATGATGGCTATCTTCTTTGATATGATTGGTCAGAATGTGGAGGTATTCATGGATGATTTCTCCGTGTTCGGTGATTCTTTTGATGAGTGCTTGCAAAATCTTGGCGCCGTTCTTAAAAGGTGTGTTGAGACCAATCTGGTTCTCAATTGGGAGAATGTCACTTTATGGTGCGACAGGGCATTATTCTTGGGCACAAGGTCTCTAGTAAAGGTCTTGAGGTGGACAAGGCCAAGGTGGGGGTCATTGAAAACCTTCCTCCGCTAATTTATTTTAAGGGAGTCTGCAGCTTTCTTGGTCATGCGGGTTTCTATAGGCGGTTCATCAAGGACTTATCTAAAATCTCTAAACCGTTGTGCAATCTTCTAGAGAAAGATGTTCCTTTCAAGTTTGATAACGAGTGCCTTGCTGCTTTCGAGATCTTAAAGAAGAATTTAATCACGACACCTGTCATAACTGTACCTGATTGGAATGAGCCTTTTGAGATGATGTGCGATGCAAGTGACTATGCAGTTGGAGCATTTCTTGGGCAGAGAAAGAACAAAATATTTCATGTGGTCTACTATGCTAGTAAGACCCTCAATGGTGCTCAACTGAACTATACTACTACTGAGAAAGAACTCTTAGCCATTGTCTACGGTTTTGAGAAGTTTCGATCTTATTTTCTAGGGACGAAGGTGACAGTTTTCACTGATCATACTGCTATTTGCTATCTCGTCTCGAAGAAGGACTCGAAGCCTAGATTGATTCGTTGGGTTCTTTTACTTCAGGAATTTGAGTTAGAGATCAAGGAAAAGAAAGGTACTAAGAATCAAGTCGCTGATCATCTCTCTCGTTTGGAAGATCCAAGTACAACTTCACAGGATAAGACATTGATAAATGAGTCTTTTCCTTATGAGCAGTTGTTTGGGGTGCAAGAAGAAGAACCGTGGTTCGCAGACATTGTGAACTACCTTGTGAGAAACATTATGCCTCCAGACTTGTCGTCTGCTCAAAGGAAGAAGTTTCTTCATGAGGTGAAGTGGTACATGTGGGATGAGCCATTTTTGTTTAGGCAAGGAGCTGACCAAATCATTAGGAGATGTATTCCGTACAGCGAAACGGGGGGGATCTTGCGAGACTGTCATTCGACTGTTTATGGAGGCCACTATGGTGGAGAAAAGACAACAGCTCGTGTCCTTCAAGCGAGATTCTTTTGGCCTATATTGTTTAAGGATGTGCATCAGTTTGTTTTGAAGTGTGATTGATGCCAACGGGTTGGTAATATGTCCACGAGGGATGAGATGCCTCTTAATGTGCTTCTCGAGGTTGAAGTATTTGATGTTTGGGGAATTGACTTCATGGGGCCATTTTTCTCATCTTCCAATAATCAGTATATCTTGTGGCAGTTGATTATGTCTCAAAATGGGTGAAAGTCAATGTTTTGCCGACAAATGGTGCGAATGTAGTTCTAAATTTTCTTCATAAGCAGATATTCACAAGGTTTGGGACTCCAAGAGTCATAATCAGTGACGAGGAATCGCATTTCTGTAATCACAAATTCACTGATGTGATGCAGTGGTATAATTTGAATCATCACATTGCTACAGCCTCCCATCCTCAGACTAATGGTCAAGTTGAGGTATCTAATAGAGATATCAAGCGTATTCTAGAGAAAGTTGTATGTCCATCAAGTATGGATGGTCTTTGAAGCTGGATAAAGCTATATGGGCGTATCGAACAACATATAAGACTCCACTAGGTATGTCACCATTTCAGTTAGTTTATGGTAAGGGGTGTCATTTTCCTGTGGAGGTTGAGCACAAAGCATATTGGGCATTGAAGAAGTTAAACCTTGATTTGGATGCAGCTGGTAAGAAGATGATGCTTCAACTGAATATACTCGATGAGTTTCAGCTTCAAGCATATGAGAACAACAAAATGTATAAGGAGAAAGTCAAGAGGTGGCACGATAGGGGTCTAGTGCTCAAATCATTTGTGTCGGGGTAATAATTTCTTTTGTTCAATTCTCGTCTCCATCTTTATCCTGGAAAGTTAAAGTTGAGGTGGTCAAGGCCGTTTGTTATCAAAACTGTGTTTCCACATGGAGCGGTGGAGATTTTTGAAAATGATCCAGGCCAAGCATTCAAAGTGAATGGACAAAGGTTGAAGCATTACTATGAGGATACGACAAACCGTGCGGTGGTTAGTGCCATTTTATTGTCCACTTGATCTCGGGATTATACGTCAAGCTAATGACGTAAACCAAGCGCTTCTTGGAAGGCAACCCAAGGTTGTTGTACATTAATAGACAGAGGAAGAAGAAAAGAAGGAGAAAAACACAAAAAAATCAAAAAAATAAGTTCCAACTACAGTAGCACAGCGTGCCCGTGCTGGGGAACGGGGCGGCCACACTGATTTTCCAGGAAGTGCGTGCACCCGCGCTTGTATGCGGGGTAGCCGCGCTGGTTTTCCAGAAGCACGGCGCGCCCACGCTGCCAGGCGGGGCGGCCTCGCTGGCTCCCTGGACCTGAAGAAGAAAAAGGGGGGAAAGCAGAAAAAAGGGAATTAAAACACCAAATCAATTCCCAACCAAATTTTACTTTCCCACTTCCATATTTCCCTCTCCATATCAATTTTAATCACCCCCATTACTCCCATTATTCCCATTATCAATTCCCATTTCTTTTCCATAACTAATTCCTAATCTCCTATATATACACACACTTATACACAAACTTCTCCATCACTTCTCAAATTCTCAAACACACAATTCTCTCTTATACACTTCTATTTTCTCAAACTTATTCACTTTCAATGGCACCCAAAAGAGAAAGAACCCAAGTTAGCAGCAGCACCACCGATTCTTCGAGTGTGGGTGGTGTGAGGCCTAGGTTTTCAACTCCAGAGGCTGAGGTAGAGTATGCGAGGCTGCTTTCGAAGCCCATACCAAGGAGCGAGGTTTTCTGCCATCGGAAAGGGATGGTAAGTTGCTGGAGATGATTGTGGAGATGGGTTGGATTATTTTTTGTGAGGCACCCGCTGCGGTACCTATAAGTGTCGTTCCCGAGTTTTACGCGAATGCAAAGGCGGATAAGAACGGTTTTACTATGGTGAGGGGGTTGTTAGATATATTTGATAATGTCATGACTAATGTGATTTATGTTTAGTTTTCAGATCTTACTTAAATAGGACAAATCAGTACTTAACTGAAATCATCACTTATACTGAATTCAGAACTTAAGTCGTCAGTATTTAAGGTTCAGGAGATATTTATCAGAAGATAATATCAGGACTTAAAGGAAACGTTCAGATAAGGAAGGCAGTTGATTTACAGGAAGAGAAGATCGAGACAAACATAAGAAGAGATATGCATGAAGAAGAAATTCTATGAAGAATAGAATACTTGGAAGAAAAGATATCTGATTGATATATTTTAGCAAGCAGAATTATATTCCATATCAATTAGCAATTATCTTGTAACTGTGTAGTATATAAACACAGACATAGGATTTACACTATAAGTGTTATCATTATCGAGAAGATTATTCATTGTAACCCTAGCAGCTCTCGTGATATTTGTTTATCACTGAGAGAGGACAGTTCCATACTGTAAAAGAGTTTATTGTTTTGAATAAAGATTGTTTTCTGTTACTTGAGTTATTAAAGTTCGATTTGATTGTGTTATACACTGTATTCACCCCCCCCCCCCCTCTACAGTGTGTGTGACCTAACAGGGGTTGACTGTGGATTACAGTGCGGAGGCCATTCGTCGGGTGATAAATCAGCCGAAGATCGGTGATGATTTTGACTTGGATTTGATAGTTGCTACATTGTGTGTGCCAGAGACTCACTAGAAGTTTAAGAAGGGTACAAACGAGTATGCCACTTTTCCTGCCTCATGTATGAACAGGTTTGCACATGCATGAAATCCTTTTATTTATGCTAACATCATGTCATCTTCTCATGTACATGATGTTACTATAGAACATGCACGGTTATTATGGGGAATTCTTCAGAGAGATTATGTAGATGTCGGGATGGTGATTTGTCAGGGTATCTTGAGGTTTCTGTGAGGTAGCGCTACGGGTTCTATTCCCTATGCGTCCATTATGACGAAGTCGTGTGTGGCGGTTGGAGTTTATTGGCCCACACACGAGCAGCTGCAGCTTCCGAGTGCCCCGATTGATAGTTCGACGTTATTGAGTATGCGGGAGTGGTACGGTGGTAAGTCTGGTCCGAAGGGGTTTGGCTATTCTTATGACCATTTTCCAGGTGGATGTCCAACACCTCAGGCATATGTTGGTGGGATGACTCAAGCGAGCAGAGCAGCTTGGAGAGCTGAGTGGAGTAAGGATGGTCATTCGCGGTCATAGCAACAGCAGGAGGAAGCACAAGATCGTGTTGGTTTGAGTTGCGCAGTATAGGCGGTTGATGAGGAGGATGGATGTGATGCATGACATCCATAGTCGGTTTGCACAGGTTCTTACCCAGGCGTTGGGGACTGCATTTAGAGCTACGGGAGTTGATATCCAGTGGTCATTATTCGGTGAGGACTATGTGTACCCACCTCCAGACACTCCTTAAACTCCACCCCATGAGGGTGATCACCCTGATTCTGAGTAGGTATGCCTGATTCCTTACTATTACCTTCACTGAGGACAATGAATTTTTTAAGTTTTGGGGTAGTAGTTAAGGAATATATGTTTGTGTGTGTCTCATATAGTTTGTATATTCATGATAGTTTAGTTCATATAGTTTCATATTTGCCATATAGTTTTTTTGCATGATAGTATGTTGCATATAGTCTCATTCATGTGCATTATAACATGATCCCTTAAGTTTGCTTTACCAATTGATTTGTGATATTGAGGCTAGTGTGGTGATGTCGTATTTAGTGATGTTAAGTCTTATCAAGTTGATTTGCATGCTAGAAACAATAAATTTCACTAAGTCTTACAGGTTGCTTGAGTGCTAGATCTTGGCCATAGTTTGTTTGTTTGTCAAGGTTTAATCACTTGTTTATATTTAGAATTTAGGATGATAAAATAACATGGAAATTTAAAAATTGGAGAAAAAAATTTGGATTTCATTGCTAGTTGTTATGGCTAGGTGTCAAATGGCTAGTAGCCGGCTCATTTTATATTAGTAGTCTAGGGTTGAGCGAGATGGAGCGAGATGGAGCGAAACGCACTCGTTCAGAAATCATGTGAAAAAAGAAAAAAATAGAAAAAAAGAATAAAGAAAAAAAAGTGTTTAGGCATAATTGATCACGAGTGGGCTCTTTAGTACTCGAGTTACTAAGTTCTTAGGTGAGTTTGTGCCTAGTCACCTAAGGCTTTTATAGTCTGAGATCCACTAACCTAACGCTCGCTACATGGGTATTATTGTATAAGTCTTTTATGGACCCACTCATTGCACGGTCAAATAAGCATATTTGTGTTGTTTATGTGTTATGAATAAAAGGATGAATCCATGTATAACTCTGATATAAGAATTAAAGTGTTGTCAGTCATTTTGAGTTTAGCTTTTATTCTATTTATAACCTTGTGATTGCCTTGATGAGTAGTGAGTCATGATTATTGATCTAGTTGCGATAATATATCTGTAAGCATTTGCACACATGCACATTTCTAGCTTGAGAGTTGATTTATGAGATTTGTTTGATCTTCATGCGAACAACTGCGTTTGTTGAGATGTTGCTTATTGGTTGGTTTGGTTATTCTGAGGAGATCGTTGCATTCATATTAGTTGCATTTGTGTATTTTAATTTCTTGTTCTTTGAGTTTGTTTATGCTTGAGGACAAGCATCGATTCAAGTTTGGGGGTATGTTAAGTGGCATTTATATCCACTTATAACGCTTCGTAAAGCTTTGAATTGATGTTCTATACTCGAGTTATTTATGTATTTGATGCGTTTTTGTAGTGTTTTTGCATTTCAGGCATAGTTGGAGGAATCAGGAGATTTAACATTGTTTTGATGCTAAAATGGTGTTAGGAAGGTGTCATGAAGATCGCTTGTGCAAAGACCGTCAAGAACCAGCAATTAAAGAGAAGCAAAATCAGAAGTTTTTCCAGAAATAAGGCGCGTTCACGCTGGGCTAGCGCACGGCCATGCCAGAAGTACAGAAGGTTAGCGCGCCCGCGCTGGTGAAGCGCGCGCCCGCGCTGGTGAAGCGCGCGCCCGCGCTGGTGAAGTGCGCGCCCGCGCTAGGTCGGGATGAAAGAATCCCGATTCTCTTACAATTCTGAAATATGGGCTTCTAATCTGCATGGGCTGCTATAAAATGATAACTTAAGATCATTTTCAAGTAGGAGACATAACAGAGCTTAAGGAGAGATCGACAAGAAGACCTATACCACAATTCAACGAAGGCGAAGAAGACCTAGTTTCTTCTTGTGATTCTTTGTTCTAAGTTGTAATCTTGGATGCTCGTTTCTTGTTCGTTGAACCTATACTCTTGTTACATACTTGGTTTATTATTTATTTAGTATAAAGACTACGTTTATTATACCATGCTTTCATCGGAACCCACGTTGATGATGAGTCCGATTATGGGCTAATCATGATCGTGGGGTTCTAGAGGATTTACTTATGGATTTCTTTAGTTAATTGTTTTGATACCTTAGTATGTGGTGATTGTATGATATCCTAGTATTGGTTGTTGTTATTCCCTGACAATACAACAAGAATTACAGAAGGGGGGTTGAATGTAATTCTTGCAACTTTTTTAAGATTTTAAAATAGTTCTAACTCGATAAATATATAAGTGTTTGATTTGCAGAGTGCGGAATGAAAGAGTTATATAAATCAAAAGACAAAGTAATACAAACACAAGCTTTTAAAACTTTATGGTGGATTTGAAAGTATCCACCAGATATATATATATATATATATATCGAATGAGAACCCTGTGAAGCTTGAATAGCTCACAACTGCTTACAAGTAGAACAAACAAACTACAGAGAAATTCTTGACAAGTACAGCTTTTTCTATCTCTCTTTAAAATGTGTTTGCTTAGTTGAATGTTCTACTAGCTACATTTGGTTTATATATCACCAAGTTTATATGACAATAAGAAAAGATAATAAAACAAAATATATCTAGTCTAACTTCATATTGCTTCACTACTTTAGTCCAGCATCTTTGAATATCTTCACAATTGCATGGAAATGGTAATGCTTTTTTGTTCTCAAATCCCTGCTTAACAAGCTACCACATTCCTTTTGCAAACACCCAACACATGTGACTGTGTTGTCACTGTCAACGGATATTTGAATTTGATCATCCGTCGGGTACATGTTTGTCATCCGTCGGGAAGCTTTGTTGATCATCCGTCGGGTAGCTTTGTTGATCATCCGTCGGGTAGCTATTTGTCACTTGACTCAGTTTCACTTATACAGAATTACAAGACATCTCATATTTACAATTAATCAACCTATTGTGCATATCCACTAGTAGTCCACATAACTCATATATTCCTACAGAATCTACACAAAGTTGTTTGCAGAAATGTGCTACAATACTTATTTGTTACATAAGCTACTCACCTAGTGGATGTCAAATTGTCATCCGTCAGGACTATATTTGATCATCCATCGCATGCTACAAAATTCACTAAGTTAAATCTACTAAGGTGTTTTGTTTAATTTATCATCAAGTTCACAACATATTCCTAACAATCTCCCCCAATTTATGTCTACTGGAATTGTAGCCATAAATTAAGAGAAACTTGATGATAACAAAACACCCTAAAAATACAGATTGAAAAATAGTAGATAAAACTGATAAGTGCTACAATATTTACTGAAAATTGAACAAAGCAAAGTATACAAAGAATTCTCACAATCAATTTTCAAGGTGCTCTTCTAGTCTGAGCAGATAAATTTATTTCCTTGATTGTATGGATTTCTTCCCAAGCCTCCTGTTGTTTTCCTCTATTTGACTCTGGAGTTGTCTGTGGAATTCAAGTTCATCAGCTTAAGATAAATCCAACATTTATTGCATTTCCAAAAGAGTCTCATTACTAGAGACGCTCAGTTGGTTATCCAGTCTGAAGAATCTTCTAACTCCCTTACCATCCATGAATTCCATCAGCCAATAAGGCCTCAAATGCACTCTCTTTCCTGTAAAGGGAATAGACAGAGTTTTTAGAAGTGCATCTTTGGCTCTATTGCTCCTTAGCTCCTCTATTTTATTTAGGACTATCCTCCTTGCAGTCACATTAAATCCAAAGTTCTTCTTGAAGGATGAATAGACCTTTATCAGTACAGATTGGCTTTCTTGAAAAATCTTGTGAAGTGGCCATGTGATCTCTTTCCCTCCCTTGTACTTGAACACTAGCCTTTTAGGAAGATGTCTGTAAGCATCAATCCCTCTTACTTCTTCCAATTCTTCCAAGTAAAGGTTTATTTTAGGGAACTCCTTGATGTCACAGATGTATAAGAGATCTTCCTTGTTAACTGTGGGTTGAGATTTGGTTAGGGTCTTGGATCTGAGAGTCACAGGCTTCACTTTCGTGATTGCTCTAGTCTTTATCTTCTTTGGCTTGGTAAAGATAGGAAAATTCAGCTCAGGAATTGGAAAACTATCCCAGTCTACTGGCTCATCCTTTGGAATTATGGGCTCACCATGAATATTCCAGGTTGGATCCACCACCTTGAATTCTTCAAATATCATTGAGGGTTTTGATGACTAAGTTGATGTTGTAGAATTTTTGGGAATGTAATCTTTCATTTCCTCATCACTGAAGTCCAATTTTCTTTTGATTCTTTGCTTGTACCTTGGTTTTTTTATCTATTGGGGTTCATGTTGCATTTTCTGATCTTGAGGTTTAGCAATCACAGATGGTTGTGCATAAATCTCAGTTGCAGTCTTCACAGCTTGAAGTTTGGCCAAGTTAGCAGCTTACTCCTTCTTCTATTTGAGCTTCTTAGCACCCAAGGAAGCTTACTTCTTTTCTTGCCTGATTTTTTCCTTCTCTTCCTTTTTAGCTTCTACAAACTGAGGGTGTCCATCCACCACACGAATTTCATTACCATTTCTTGGCAATTCTTCTTTTAAGTGCTGAATCAGCTAGATCTTTGAAAAATATAATTAACCTAGCCAATAGCTTCTTCTCATTTGGCCTAGGTGTTTCATACACAATATCTATAGGATTTTTGTCTGAAAACTTTGAGTAGTTTCTTTTAGGCTTCATGATCAACTTTGACTTTAGAGATTTGATGCAAGATCTTTGGCCTTTTTTCAGATAATTTATACTCATTTCATTCACAGAAATGTTCTTGACTTGAGAGTGATGAGTGAAGATTTTTTCTGGTTTCTGAATTGGCCCAAACTTCTGTTGAATTTCTACATCTATCTTTCTCTATTTCTCATTTAGTTCCTTCTCCACAACTGCAACATCAAGCATCTTGGGAATTGACTTTGACTCAAGCTTAGCAGTTGCTATTTGGATCAGATCAATGTTGTCCAATATTGGTGACTTTGGCAGAGTAATTTTTGGAATAATTACTTGGCTGATTTATACATTTATCACATGCTCCCCCTCACTAGTTGGCTCTGCTTGACTGTCTTGAGATAATGATTTCTCCTCCTTTTTTTTATCATCAAGTAGAGTGGAGGAAGAAGATTGTACAGCCACCAGCTTTTGTAGTAGTTGAGTTTGTTGTGCTTGATGGAGATGAATAGCTATTAGAGAAGCTTCCATAGCAGTCATCCTTTTATCCAAGGAATCCACTTTAGTGGCAAGATTAGAGTTCTTCCTTAGCTGTCTCTTAATGTCAAGCATTGTTTCTTCTGGAAGTTTAGAATCCAATCATTCAGAAATATCCTTCTTCACTTGATCAATCTCAGTCTTGATAGAAGTGACATCCTGATTATGTTAAAAGCCTTCGATTTGATGCAATTGTAGAGAATTGAGATGTGCCTGTAAGTGCTTCCTGGTGCTAGCATGTGTTGTGGCTTGAAGAGCATTATGTGTGTCTTGAATTTGATGGATGAGAGTGGTTTGATGTGTTGAATATCACAGCCCTTGGAGAATGCCCATTATGGCAGGCCAGATCTAGAGCTGGTGCCTGCTTCTCCCCCTGTGTCCATGAGCTCTTCACTATCATCACCATCATTTTCAAATAAATCTGCAGATTCACCAGTTCCATAGTCAACCGCATCATCAGCTCTAGATGGCATGGTTGTGATGGTATCCTTTGCTCTTTGCATAGATTGAGTGGTGTGCACTAGGTTGAGTGTCCTTTCAGCCTCCTCGTTGCCCTGTCCAGCTAGAATTTGATATGTTGGAACAGGATGAGTAAATGTCTCAACATCCAGGGGGATAGATTCTATGACAGCTTGATGTTCTTACTGAGATAGATCCCCCCTTTCTGCATCACTGACATTCTTTGACTCACTAGCACCTGCATTTCTCCAGTACCTGCATTTCTCTCATATTCTCTCTGTTTTTGCATCAAGGGCTCCCCTTGGCTTCCCACCCTCACACCCTCACCTTCACCATCTAAGGTGGGACTCCCCTCACTCACTTTTTCCAGTCCTGAAGAAATGGACTGCATAGATTCACTCATTTTCTCTCCTTTTGCCTGGGAGCAACCCAGTCTCTCACTCAGTTTACTCCCTTCCCTCAGTCCTAAGAGTGATTGTACTACTACCAAGTCCTCTGCACTAGTGATAATTGAAGAAATTTGAAGTTGTGCAGAGACTCCCGACGGGTGAGGAATATCCATCGGGTAGTATTTTGGATAGCCTACGGATGACTGCTGTCAGGCACATCTGTCGGGATACAATCACTACTCGACGGATGAATGATATCCACCGGGATAGAATAAATGAATGAGTTTGGAGTGGAGACTATTGTAGACTCTATGCAGATTGATGAAAATTTGGGCACAGATGTCTCAATAGACTCAGAAAGAACTGGCAAGTGAGCCAACAAATCATCTAACAGATGATGCTCACTTGCTTGGATTTTTGGCTTCTCCAATAGAGTTAAAGATGGAGAATTTGGAAGTGATGTATTAATCATGTCAACATCCAGTGAGTGTGTGGGTGAATTTAGTGTTTCGGGTGCTTCAATTACTAAAGAGTTTGGCTGTGACTCCACATTTACTGGAGCCACATCAACCTAAATTTGAGATACTGCAGTGACTGAGTCTATTGCTTCAGTTTGCACTGTGTGTGTTCCCTGTGCATCCCCAAGGGTTTTAGATCTTTTCTTTCTAGCATAAGTCCGTGGTGAACTTGTGTCCCTAACCCTCTTGATCTGTGCTCCTGGTTGGGAGCTTGTTTCAATAGTAACATCCTTTTGGGAGGATGAAACTAGAAGTGGGCTGATTTCCTTATTAACAACCACAGTTTGTTGGGAAAATGTGGTGTGGCTAGGCTTAGGTACACTCATCTCACCAGCCTTATCCTTAGGGTTTCTTTGATTTTCACCATGTCCTTCACCTTGCTCACTCTCCTTCACACTCCCCTCTCTGTGTTTAGTAGATTTTGCAACTAATTTCTTTTGAAAGAAACCAGAGGGGGTTGTTAGTCCCTTAACAATATAGCAAGAATTACAGAAGGGGGGTTGAATGGAATTCTTGAACCTTTTTCTTGAAATAAAAATGTTCAACTCGATTATAGATATATTTGTTTTGATTAGCACAATGCGGAATGTAAACTTAATTGAATCAAAACATAAGTAATTAAAAACAAGAGTCTTTAAAAACTTTCTGGTGGATTTAAACAATTCCACCAGAGATATATATAATATATCGAGAGGACTCTGTGTGCAGAAATGCTCACAGCTGCTTACAAATGGAACTACTGAGAATATAGGAAATGCTAATGATTCTGCTTACAAAGATTTCTCTGTTTTTATGTTTCTCAGCTATCTCAGTTATTTTTCTATTTGCTACTCTCTTGGTTTATATAATACCAAGATTACAAAGTCAAAAAGAGTGAACAAATATAAAATCTAACAGTCTTAAGCTTTGCTGCTTTTCGTCCTCTATTACCCAGTTAATGGGCTTCCACAGTGTGTTTGTATACATCTCGACGGCTGTGTGTCAGCTTTCACTGTTCAACTGCTGTTTGAATTCTTCATATGATCATCCGTCGACTTTCAGAACATCCGTTGATGATTTAATTGATCATCCGTCGACTGCTATATTAAACATCCGTTGATAGTCATTTGATCATCCGTCGATGGCTTTGTTAATCATCCGTCGGTAGCTATTTTGGCACTTGACTCTATATCACTTATGCAGAATTACAAGACATCATTTATGTACAATTAATCAACCTATTCTACATATCTAGTTAAAGTCAACATGACTTATATGCTACTACAGATTCTATACAAAGGTGCATACATAACTGTGCTATAAACTTATTATTACATAAGCTACTCACTCGATGGATAATAAGTTAATCATCCGTCGGGACTATAATGAGTTATCCGTCGGGACTATAATTCTTATCCGTCGAGTGCTACATAATTTCACTAAGTAAAATCTACTTAGATGTTTTGTTTATGAAATCATCAAGTACACAACATATGCACAACAATCTCCCCCAATTTATGTCTACTGGAATTGTAGCCATAAATTTAGAGATACTTGATGATAACAAAACATCCTGAACATATATCTTTAAAGATAAGTAGATAAAACTGAAAGTGCTTCAATTAATTAAATGAACAAGGTTTGGCTCACAGTCAATTCAAGATGCTCCTCTAGCCTGAGCAGATTTTTCTAGTTCCTTGAAGGTCTGGATCTTCTTCCAAGCTTTCTGTTATTTTCTTCAATTTGATTCTGGAGCTGCCTGTGGAATTCTAGTTCATCAGATTCTGAGAGATCTAGCTTTTCTTACATTTCCAAGAGAATCTCATTGCTAGAGATACTCAATTGGTCTTCTAATCTGAAGAATATTCTTACACCCTTGTCATCCATGAATTCCATCAGCCAGTAGGGCCTTAGATGCACTCTTCTCCCTGTGTATGGGATGATTAGAGTCTTTGGGAGTGCATCTTTAGCTCTAACACTCCTCAGCTCTTCAATCTTCTTCAATACTAGTCTTTTTGCAGTTACATTGAACCCAAAGTTTTTCTTAAAGGATGAATAGACTTTAATCAGCACAACTTGGCTTTCTTGAAGAATCCTGTGAAGTGGCCACTGAATCTCCCTTCCTCCTTTGTACTTGAACACCAACCTTTCAGGTAGGTTTCTGTATGCATCAATTGCCCTTACTTCATCCAGTTCATCCAGGTAAAGATTTAGATCTGAAAATTCTTTGATGTCACACAAGTACAAGTAGTCTCCCCTGTTGACCTTGGGTTAAGCTTTAACTACTGACTTGGATTTGAGAGGTGACAACTTCACTTTCTTGACTGCCCTTGACTTTGTCCTTTTTGGCTTGCTAAGGATTGGTAAGTTGAAGTCAGGAATTGGTATTTTATCCCACTCTATTGGCTCATCCTTTGGCATAATAGGTTCACCATGTATGTTCCTGTAGGGATCCACCACCCTTATGTCTTCAAATACCACAGAGGGCTTTGATGCTTGAGTTTGTAGCTGGAGTGGATTCCTTAGGAAATTGATCTTCCAATTCCTTGTCAACAACATCCAGTTTCCTTTTTGTTCTTCTAGCCAATTCTTTCTTCCTTGGGGATTTCTTTTGTTCTTCAATTTTCTTCTTTGATTCAGCAGCTTCAGATGGTTGAGAGGGAATTTGTTGAGAAGAGTTTACAGCCTGTAGCTTGGCCAAGATAGCAATATGTTCTTTCTTTTGTTTAGACTTCTTTGCATCTAGAGCAGCTTGCTTCTTTTCCTGCTTTAATCTGGATTTTTCTTCTTTTTTTGCTTGAGCAAATTGTGGATGTCCAGCTACCACACAAATTTCCTTTCCATTTCTGAATATCTTAGCAATTCTCCTTTTTGAAGCTGAATCAGCTGGATCTTTATAGAAGACAATAGATCTTGATAGAAGCTTCTTTTCATCAGGCTTGGGTGTCTCATACACAGTGTCCATAGGGTTCTTCCAAAATGATTTTGGATAATTTGCCCTTGGTTTAAGAATTGTTTTAGCCTTTGTAGACTTGATGCAGGAAGATTGTCCTTTTTCCAGATAGTTCATGCTCATCTCATTCACACTGATTGGCTTGACGTGAGAGTGATGGATGGCTGACTGAACTGGCTCCTTAACTAGTTCAAACTTTTTCTGTATCTCCTCATCAATCTTATTCCAGTTAATTAAACTCAACTTTCCTTTTTCAGCAACTTTCAAGTTTGCTGCTGCTTTCAATAGATCTATACCATCTGCAACTATTGGCTTGGAGACAATAATTGAAGGTACAATTACTTTGTTGATTTGTACTTGAAGTTTCTCCCCCTCAGTTGGTCCTTTCTCCCCCTTACTTGATTCTCTCTCCCCCTTTTTGTTATCATCAAGTTGAGGAGTTAGGCCTTGTGCTTTAGCCAGTTGCATAAGAAGATTTGTCTGAGTCTGTTGATTTTGAAGAAGGATAGCCACAGAATTCTCAATAAGTTGAACTCTGTTTTCCATCTTGGCTAGCTTCTTTTCAGAATCTGATTCTCTCCTCAATCTTAGTAATAGATCTTGCATGGTACCATATGGCATTACTGAATCCAGCTTCTCAGAATTGTATGTCTTCAAGTCAGCTATATCTCTTTTTAGTTCATCCACACTCGCTGGATCTTCATGAGATGTAGAGAGTCTAGGTGAGCTTGAATAATAGCATTGGTACCAGCATCTGAAGTTTCCTGAAGGGCCTTTTGAATAGCCATCACTTGCTTGACCAAAGACACATCAAATTGTCCTGGTGTAAATTCCTTTGTCCATGCCCATCCAGGTAAATTTAAAACAGAACTTGGGCCTCATCTCCCCCTAAGTTCATGCTTCCATCCAAAGAAACAGAGTCATCATCATTAGAATTTACTCCAAATTCTTCAGATGGCTCACCAGCTTGAGAAGGCATCCTATTGACATCAGCTTTATCTCTTTGAAGAGATTCTGAGGTGTGTACTAAATTCAAAGTCTGTTCTGCCTCCACATTGCCCTGAGCAGCCAATAATTGATAGGCTGACACAGGATGAGTAAAAGTGTCAGCATCGAAGGAAATGTTATCAATTTCAGCTTTGTAATGTTGCTGAAATTGTCTTCCCTTTTCAGCATCATCCACAATCATTGACTCACTAGCAATGGCTGGATCCACCCTTATTTCTCCTGTACCTGGCTTTCTCTCATAATCTCTTTTTTGTTGCATCAGGGTCTCACCCTGGCTTCCCACCCTCACACCCTCACCTTCACCTGCTAAGGTGGGACTCCTCTCACTCACTTTTGCCAATCCTGAATAAATGGATTGCTGAGATTCACTCTTTTCCTCTCCTTTTGCCTGGGAGCAACCCAACCTCTCACTCAATGCACTCTCCTCTCTCAGTCCTAAGAGTGACTGTATTACCACTAAATCTTCTGCACTAGAAATAATTGAAGTTTGAAGTTGTGCAGAGACACTCGACGGATAAGTGATATCCATCGGGTGAGTGGTAAAGCTACCCGACGGATAACTGCTGTTAAGCTTATCCATCGGGATACAATCACTACTCGACGGATGAGCAATATCCATCGAGAGAGTAGAAATGAATTAGGTGGGAAGAGAAACTATTGTTGACTCTGTGTTGATTGAAGTTATTTGAGGCACAGATGTCACAATAGTATCTGAAAGAATTGGCAAGTGAGCCAACAAATCATCTAAAAGATGATGCTCACTTGCACTAGATTTTGGCTTCCCCAATAGAGTTAAAGAAGGGGAATCAGGAATTAAAGTGTTTATCATATCCACTTCCAGAGAGTTTGTTGGTGAGTATGGTGTTTCAGAGGCTTCTATTATAAGAGATTTTGGCTGTGACTCCACATTTATTGGAGCCACATCAAACTGAATTTGAGAAAGTGCAGGGACTATGTCTTTAGCACCAGTTTGCACTGTGTGTGTGCCCTGTGCATCCCCAGTTGTTTTGGATTTCTTCTTTCTTGTGTAAGTTTGGGGTGAGCTTGTGTCTCTAACCCTTTTGGCCTGTGCTCTTGGCTGAGAGCTTTGTTCAATAGCCACATCCTTTTGGGAGGATGCAGCTAGAAGTGAGCTTTTGTCCTTTTTAAGCACTGCAGTTTGTTGAGAAACTGCAGTGTGGCTAGGCTGGGATTCACTCAACTCTCCAACCTTATCCTTGGGGTTTCTTTGATGTTCACCCCTTCCCTCACCTAACTGACCCTCCTTCACACTCCCCTCTTTGGCTTTGGTGGATTTTTCAACTGGTACCTTTTGAGAGATACCAGAGGGGGTTTTCTTTGACTTGGATTTAGAAATTATAGTTGTTTTGGCAGCTTTGGTAGGCAACTGTTTGGTCATTGTCACAGTTGCCATATCTACTCCTGAACTCAAAGAAATTGAGGAGATTGGAATAGTTGAGGGTATGGATGAACTTACCTCACTTACCTGAGGTGTCTGCATTACAGGAAAGTAGAACATTGGCACATCCCTATGATGGTTCGCTCTGTTCAAATCTGTAATGATTCTTCTCTCTTGAACCCAACAAGCTAATTTGTTGTTTGGGTTCTGAAGTACAATCTCTTGACAAAGATGGTTAGCCGATATCATGAAAAATCTAGTATAATATACATGCTTTCCCCTTTTGGCTAACTCACCTAGTTTAAAACCTAACTCATACAAGACAAGGTCACTGAAATTGTAAAATTTATCTGTAACTAGCATGTATAGTATGTTAAGCATGGAAATGTTCACAGAATCAAAATTACTGATTTTTCCAGAGAAAACTTTAGTCACAACATCACACATGAAACTCCATTCCTTCCTAAGACCTAATCTTCTAATATCACTTAGCTTAGTAGTAGGAAGTGCATAATGCATGGAATTAAGCATATTGATAATATCAGTATCATTGTGTGGTGAAGTTACATTATCATCAGGAGTTTTGAAACATGCTTTTATCACATTACTATTGATACAGAACTCATTACCTTTGATAGTTAGAGTGATGGTTTTGTCAGTAGAGTTGTAGATTACAGTAGTACACATCTCTTCAACAACTTCACAGTAAATTGTGGGTGACTCAAATATGGCATAACTTAACTTGCAGTTCTTCACGAAGTCCATCATCTTGTGATAGTCTTCTGATTACTGAATACCCTTATTGACCAAGGCAGTGAAGTTGTTCTTCTCATAAATGAACCCAGTCTGAGACATAATCTTTACTACAGGTGCCATTGTTAGAGAATGAAAGCTTGAAGAGAAAGAGGATATTTGCTTGAGAGAGAATAAAATAAAAGCAGTTGAATTTGAGAATGATAAAAGAAAACAATTGAAATGAAATAAGGTTTTATACTCTCTCAAAAACAACGGATAAAAATATTAAAGAAGAGTAAATTAACCAATAGAAATTGCCTAAAATAGACGTTTTAAAAATAAACTGTAAAAATTCCACCCATTATCCGTCGTGTAATACTTACAAACTGTAAGTATACTCGATGGATAATGTTCAAGGAATTAACGGTTAAGATTTAGACAGTTCGACGGATGAGGATAAACTGTTATCCGTCGAGTTTTAAAAGATTCCAGAAAAGTAATTGATTTTTATTTGCAAGTAGTATATCGACGAATGACTCAACTCGATGGATAATGGTCATCCGTCGAGATGCAACTTTTGACTTAGCCAAAATTTCATCAATGACTAAAAATCAGCTAAATTTCTGGCTACATATCAACTTGCAAAATAACTTAGATAAATTCAAGAGTAATTAAGCATACCTAACTCACTTACCAACCTAGAAAAGGTGGATTCATCCAGTGGCTTGGTAAAGATATCTACAAGTTGCTTCTCACTTGGAACAAAATGTAACTCTACAGTACCATTCATTACATGTTCCCTTATGAAATGGTACTTGATGTCTATGTGCTTTGTCCTTGAATGTTGCAATGGATTTTTAGTGATGGCAATTGCACTTGTGTTATCACAGAAAATAGGAATCCTCTCAACTTGCAAACCATAGTCTAGCAATTGATTTTTCATCCATAAAATCTGTGCACAGCAATTGCCAGCAGCAATATATTCAGCTTCAGCTGTAGAAGTAGAAACTGAATTTTGCTTTTTACTGAACCAGGACACAAGCTTATTTCCTAGAAATTGACAAGTTCCCGTTGTGCTTTTTCCGTCAATTCTGCAACCTGCATAATCTGCATCTGAATAACCAGTTAGATCAAAACCAGAATCTCTAGGATACCAAATGCCAAGTTTTGGTGTTCCCTTGAGATATCTGAAAATTCTCTTAATAGCTATCAAGTGAGACTCTCTAGGATCAGCCTGAAATCTAGCACATAAACATGTAGCAAATATTATATATGGCCTACTAGCTGTTAAGTACAGAAGTGAGCCAACCATGCCTCTATAGCTTGAAATATCCACAGACTTTTCAGTAGTGTTTAGTTCAAGCTTAGTTGCAGTGGCCATGGGAGTTTTTGCAGATGTGCAATCCATTAGATCAAACTTCTTTAAAAGATCAAAAATATATTTTTTGACTAATGAATATTCCATCACTAACTTGCTTAACTTGTAAACCAAGAAAGTAAGTTAGTTCTTCCATCATACTCATTTCATACTTACTTTGCATCAGTTTGGCAAACTTTTTACAAAGTTTCTCATCTGTAGAGCCAAAAATAATATCATCTACATAAATTTGAAAAAGTATGCTAGAGCCATTAACATTTCTGAAAAATAAATTTTTATCTACAGTACCTCTTGTGAAGTGATTTTCCAAAAGGAACTTTGATAAAGTGTCATACCAGGCTCTAGGTGCTTGCTTCAGTCCATAAAGTGCTTTCAGTAGATAATAGACATACTCTGGAAAATTTGGATCTTCAAAGCCAGGAGGTTATCTAACATACACTTCTTCCTCCAAATCTCCATTCAGAAAGGTACTTTTGACATCCATTTGATAGACCTTGAAATTGGCATGGGCTATATAGGCTAAGAAGATTCTGATGGCTTCAAGTCTTGCAACAGGAGCAAATGTTTCATCAAAATCTATTCCTTCTTGCTGGCAATAGCCTTTAGCAACCAATCTGGCTTTGTCCTTACTACTATGCCATTTTCATCCATCTTGTTTCTGAATACCCATTTGGTGTCTATTGGATTCTTTCCTTTAGGCTTTACCAGCTCATTCATGGTCTTAAAGTTTAAATAGGATAGCTTCTTGTGCCATAGCCAACTTTTATCTTGACTTGCTTTACTGAGAAGACAAGTTACAGATTCTTTTTTAGTTGAGTTGAAGTCAGCTAGGTACACATTTCCTCTTCTCACACCAGTGAGAACCACTTTGTTGTTTTGATTGTTAGTCACAACACAGGCTTCTTTGTTGAAGGTTACTGAGTTGCCTTTGTCACAAAGCTGGCTGATACTCAACAGATTATGTTTGAGACCATCCACTAAGGCAACCTCTTCAATGATGACATTGTCCTTTGAAATCAAGCCATATCCCACAGTATAACATTTACTATCATCTCCAAAAGTGATACTTGGGCCAGCTCTCTCCTTAAACTCTCTGAGCAGGGTAGAATCACCAGTCATGTGTCTTGAACAACCACTATCCAACTACCAAAGATTCCTTCTGTTTCCCTGCACACATCGAAATCAAATCAAGTTGATTTTGGTACCCCAAGTTTCCTTGGGTCCTGCCTTGTTAGCTTTCTTCTTCTGTTTCTTAGGTTTTATCTCATTTGACTTAGGAATTTCAGATTCTTCCTTAGTCAATTGGGTTGTACCTTTGGAACTACTAAATGCAGCAGAATTATCATGCATGTTATGGCTAACAGGAAATGGCATGCTTGGTGCAAACATGTTATTCAAGTAAGGCATGCTAAATGGCATTTGAGGCATATTGTATGCAGCATAATATGGATTAGGTGCAAATGGCATATTAGCAAACTGTGCATTTATATTCATTGTAGGCATAGCATTAACAGGCATGGGAGGCATGGCATTCATGTTAGGAAATTGAGGCTGAACAGACATGGGAGTAGGCATGGCAGATTTACAATTAACAGACAAATGATTTATACTACCACACTTGACACAGATTTTTCTAGGAGCATATTTATCAGGTGTGTAGTTATTGTGTTTGTTAATCCCTACTTTACTATTCCTATTGTTTTTCTTTTTAGTCTCTGTTTTTATCTCTATTTTCTCAAGTCTGTCACTTAACTGTTTGACAGTCATGTGACCAACATTAGCCTTTTTCCCTTTCTTAGCTTGACTTGACTCTCCTGAAACAAAGTTCTTGGAAACAGACCCATACTTATCATTTAGCTTGATTAATTTGGCTTTGCTAATGGGTTTCCTTACAGCCAACGGATGAGGATTTTTATCATTCGACGGATAACACTTTTTGTTATCCGACGGATAGTCCTCATCATCCGTCGAGTCTACATCTGTCAGCAACCCATCTACCAAAATAGGTTCTAGTTTCTCTTTATTCTTTTTCCAGGCTTCATCACAAAAAGACTCAATTCCTTGAACTTTGGTGATTTGAGCATGAACATCCCTGGATGTTTTCCATGCTTTAATCACCTCTTGTTCACGCTCGAGCTGCTTCTTCAAAATTTCTTCCTTTTTCAAGGACTCAGTTAATTCCTCCTTGGCAATCTTACACTCAATTTTTAGTTTCTCAAACTCAACAAACTGAGACTCAAGCACATTATTCCTCTCACTTAAAAACAAGTTGTTTTCTTTGATTTTAGCATTTTCTTTAGTAAGAGACTTAAGTGTAACACGCAAATGATACAATTCTGTAGACATGTCATTTATTGCATCATTACACTCAGCTTTAGATAAATGTGCAAGGTTTGTAGTGATTACCTGATTGCTTGAGGAACTTGTCTCTGTTTCATCAGACTTGGCCATTAGGGCTAGATTGACATAGCTGACATCTCCATCTTCATCCAAACCATCAGCTGCCCAGTCATTCTCTTGTGTAATAAAAGCCCTTTCCTTTTATTTGAGTAGATCAAAGTATTTTTGCTTATAATCCACAGACTCAAACCTTTTCTTACTGGAATCTGACTTTCTACACTCATTTGCAAGATGCCCTGCCAAGCCACATTTGAAACATTTGAATTTTGACTTATCCACCATGTTTCTATTTGGCTTGGCTGCTCCAAAGTTCTTCTTGAACTTGAGCTTGGAAAATCTTCTTGAAAGAAATGCTAGGTGCTCATCAATGTCCTCTATGTCATCTTGACTCAATGAATCTTCACTTTCTGCAGCTAGCCCCTTACCCTTATTCTCACAGACCCTTGAAGTTGATTCTACAGCTTCCATCTTCACTTCCTTCTCCTTTTCCAGATCAGCAACTAGTGCAATAGATCCTCCTTTCTTCTTTCCTCTCTCCATTCTTTCATCCTGCTCTATTTCAAGCTCATAGGTCTTCAGAATGCCATACAGTCTCTCCAAAGTAAACTCCTTATAATCTTGTGAGTTTCTCAATGAGACTGTCATTGGTTTCCATTCCTTTGGAAGAGATCTGAGAAATTTCATATTGGAGTCTTTAGTCTGATAGACTCTTCCATGCAACTTAAGAGCATTTAGTAGTTTTTGGAATCTACTAAAAATGTCAGTGAGTGACTCACTTTCTTCATTGTAAAAATGCTCATATTGCTGAATTAGGAGGTGCATTTTATTTTCTCTTACTTGCTCAGTGCCATCACAAATTATCTGTATTGTGTCCCAAACTTCCTTGGCAGTTTTACAGTTGATGATGTTATCAAACATGTCTGCATCAACACCATTGAACAGAATGTTCATGGCCTTTTTATCTTTCCTGACTTGTTCAATGTCAGGATCAGACCATTCATGCCTTGGCTTTGGAACAGATGGCTCGTTTCCTGTTGCAGCTCACATTGGAACATGAGGGCCTCTTTCTATGCAGTCCACATATGCCTCATCTTGAGAAAGAATATGAAGATGCATCTTTACCTTCCAATGATGGTAATTATCTTTATCAAGAAAAGGAATCTTGACTCCAACATCTTTCTTGTTCATCTTGCTGAATTATTTTGATCTTTAAACTCTTTGTAGATTAAGAGCTTGCTCTGATACCAATTGTTAGTCCCTTAACAATATAGCAAGAATTACAGAAGGGGGGTTGAATGGAATTCTTGAACCTTTTTCTTGAAATAAAAATGTTCAACTCGATTATAGATATATTTGTTTTGATTAGCACAATGCGGAATGTAAACTTAATTGAATCAAAACATAAGTAATTAAAAACAAGAGTCTTTAAAAACTTTCTGGTGGATTTAAACAATTCCACCAGAGATATATATAATATATTGAGAGGACTCTGTGTGCAGAAATGCTCACAGCTGCTTACAAATGGAACTACTGAGAATACAGGAAATGCTAATGATTCTGCTTACAAAGATTTCTCTGTTTTTGTGTTTCTCAGCTATCTCAGTTATTTTTCTATTTGCTACTCTCTTGGTTTATATAATACCAAGATTACAAAGTCAAAAAGACTGAACAAATATAAAATCTAACAGTCTTAAGCTTTGCTGCTTTTCGTCCTCTATTACCCAGTTAATGGGCTTCCACAGTGTGTTTGTATACATCTCGACGGCTGTGTGTTAGCTTTCACTGTTCAACTGCTGTTTGAATTCTTCATATGATCATCCATCGACTTTTAGAAATATTGTTGATGATTTAATTGATCATCCGTCGATTGCTATATTAAACATCCGTTAATAGTCATTTGATCATCCGTCGATGGCTTTGTTAATCATCCGTCGGTAGCTATTTTGGCACTTGACTCTATATCACTTATGCAGAATTACAAGACATCATTTATGTACAATTAATCAACCTATTCTGCATATCTAGTTAAAGTCAACATGACTTATATGCTACTACAGATTCTATACAAAGGTGCATACATAACTGTGCTACAAACTTATTATTACATAAGCTACTCACTCGATGGATAATAAGTTAATCATCCGTCGGGACTATAATGAGTTATCCGTCGGGACTATAATTCTTATCCGTCGAGTTCTACATAATTTCACTAAGTAAAATCTACTTAGATGTTTTGTTTATGAAATCATCAAGTACACAACATATGCACAACAGGGGCTTTCTTAGATTTGGATTTTGAAATTATTGGTTTGGTAGCTTGGGTAGGCATCTATTGGGTCATTGACACATATGCCATAGCTACACTTGAAGGCAAAGAAATATGTGAGGTTGGAAGAGTGGAGACAGTGGTGCTTACCTCACTTACCTGAGGTCCCTCCATGATTGGAAAGTAATGGAGGGGCACCTCTTTGTGGTGACTTGCCCTGTTGAGATCAACAATGACTCTCCTTTCTTGAACCCAACAATTTAGCTTGTTGGTTGGGTTCTCAACAGCAATGTTCTCACTACGATGGTTAGCAAACATTATAAAGAATCTAGCATAATAGACACTTTTACCTCTCTTATTAAGTTCTCCTAACTTATAACCTAACTCAAACAAGACCAAGTCACTGAAATTAAAGTACTTATCAGTAACTATCATATAAAGAATAGAATGTTAACAGAGTCAAAATTGCTAATTTTCCGAGAAAATACTTTAGTTACCACATGACACAGATAGCTCCATTCCTTTCTAAGACCTAGCCTCCTTATTTTACTTAACTTAGAAGTAGAAAGTGCATATCCCATTGAATTTAGCATGTTAACTATGTTAGTGTCTGTGTGAGGAACAGTAGCAGTGTTATCTGGAATTCTAAAGCATACTTTGACAATGTCACTATTAATGCAAAATTGTTTACCTTTGAGAGTGAAAGTTATGGTCATGTCAGTAGAGTTGTACACGGCAGTTGTCCATATCTCCTCCACAACTTCACAGTAGATTGTGGGTAATTCCAGCATAGCATAACTGAGTTTACAGCTCTTCACAAAATCCATCATCTTGTGAAAGTCTTCAGACTGAGGAATCTCCTTATTCACGAGTGCTGCAAAGTTGTTCTTTTCATAGATATATCCAGATTGAGATATGATTTTGACTACTGGTGCCATTGTTAAAGAATGAGAAATTTGCTGAGAGAATATTTGTTTTGGAGAAGATAGGAAGTTAGAGCAATTGATTTGAGAATGATAAAAGAGTAGAATAAAAATGAATTCTGCTTTTATACTATCTCGGAAATAAACCATCAAAAATAATAAAGTGAAGTAAAGTAACCAATCAAAATAGACCAAATAGCCATTTAAAAATAAATAAACTGTAAAAATTTTGTCACTTATCCGTCGTGTTGTACTTACAAACTGTAAGTATACTCGATGGATAATGTTCAGAGTTTTAACGGCTAAGATTGAGACAATTTGACGGATGAGGATAAATCAATTATCCATCGGGTTAAAAAATAATCCAGAAAAATAATTGATTTTTATTAGCAAATAATATTCCGACGGATGAACAAACTCGATGGATAATGAACATACGTCGGGATGTAAATTTTGACTTAGCCAAAATTTCATCCAAAATAGAAAAATCAATTAAGTTATTGGCTGCATTAAAACTTGCAAAAATATGTGAAATAATTTAGGAGTAATTAAGCATACCTAATTCACTTACCAACCTTGAAAAGGTGGATTCATCAAGTGGCTTGGCAAAGATATTTGCTAGCTGCTTTTCACTTGGAACAAAATGAAGTTCCACAGTACCATTAATCACATATTCTCTAATGAAGTGGTACTTGATGTCTATGTGCTTTGTTTTGAATGTTGTACTGGATTTTCAGTGATGGCAATTGCACTTGTGTTATTACAGAAAATGGGAATTCTATCCACTTGTAGACCATAGTCAAACAATTGGTTTTTCATCTACAAAATATGTGCACAGCAACTTCCAGCAACAATATATTCAGCTTCAGCTGTAGAAGTAGAAACAGAATTTTGCTTTTTACTGAACCAGGATACAAGCTTGTTCCCTAGAAATTGACAGGTTCCTGTTGTACTTTTTCTGTCTATTTTATAACCTGCAGAATCTGCATCTGAATAACCAGTTAGATCAATACCAGAATCTCTAGGGTACCAAATGCCAAGTTTTGGTGTTCCCTTGAGATATCTGAAAATTCTGTTAATAGCTACTAAGTGAGATTCTCTAGGATCAGCCTGAAATCTAGCACAAAGATAAGTAGCAAACATTATATCTGGCCTACTAGCTGTTAAGTACAGAAGTGAGCCAACCATGGCCCTATAGCTTGAAATATCCACAGACTTTTCAGTAGTGTTTAATTCAAGCTTAGTTGCAGTGGCCATGGGAGTTTTTGCAGATGTGCAATCCATTAGATCAAACTTCTTTAAAAGATCATGAATATATTTAGTTTGGCTAATGAATATTCCATCACTAACTTACTTCACTTGTAAACAAAGAAAGTAAGTTAGTTCTCCCATCATGCTCATTCCATACTTACTTTGCATCAATTTGGTAAACTTTTTGCGAAGTTTTTCATCTGTAGAACCAAATATAATATCATCTACATAAATTTGAACAAGTATAATAGAGCCATTAACATTTCTAAAGAATAAAGTTTTATCAACAGTACCTCTTGTGAAGTGGTTTTCCAAAAGAAACTTTGATAAAGTGTCATACCAGGCTCTAGGTGCTTGCTTCAGTCCATAAAGTGCTTTCAAAAGATAGTAGACAAATCCTGGAAAATTTGGATCTTCAAAACCAGGAGGTTGACAGACATAGACTTCCTCCTCCAAATCTCCATTCAGAAAGGCACTTTTGACATCCATTTGATAGACCTTGAAATTGGCATGGGCTGCATAGGCAAAGAAAATTCTGATGGCTTCAAGTCTTGTAACAGGAGCAAAGGTTTCATCAAAATCTATTCCTTCTTGTTGAAAGTATCCCTTAGCAACCAATCTAGCTTTATTCCTGATCACTATGCCATTTTCATCCATCTGATTTCTGAATACCCACTTGGTGTCAATTGGATTCTTTCCTGTAGGTTTGAGTACCAGCTTCCATACCTTGTTCCTTTCAAATTGGTTTAGCTCCTCCTGCATAGCTAAAATCCAATCAGGATCCAACAAAGCTTCTTCTACCTTCTTTTGTTCTTCCTTAGATAGGAAGCTGCTATATAGACATTCTTCTTGAGTTGCTCTCCTTGTTTGAACTCTAGAAGATGCATTACCAATGATGAGCTCAAAAGAGTGATCTTTAGTCCATTTCCTTTGTTGAGGTAGATTAGTTCTAGATGAAGAGGCCTCATTGTTGTCTTGATGTGTGACTGAGTTTTGATTATAAAAAGCTCCCCCTGATTTTGTGAATCTTTGATTTGAGAAAGGAAACTTTATGTAGGTGATCTATTCTGACTTTCAGCTTCTCTTAATGTTCCGACGGATGGTGCACTTTGTGTCCCGACGGATGAAGCTAATTGTCTCCCGACGGATAAGGCAGATTGTCTCCCGACGGATGAAGCATTTTGTAACTCGACAGATGTTGAGTTATGTGCTTCATTAGTTGTAGATTTTTCTGTATTATCCTTATTCACTATTTCTTGATCACTTTCATCATCACTATCATCACTAACCATCTCTACATTATCAAACTTGAGGCTCTCATGGAAATCTCCATCTTGCAGTCCTTCAATATTTTTGTCATCAAACACAACATGTACTGATTCCATAACAATATTGGTTCTTAGATTATAGACTCTATATGCCTTTCCCACATCATATCCAACAAAAATTCCTTCATCTGCTTTAGCATCAAACTTCCCATGTTGATCAATTTGATTCCTTAAAATATAACATTTGCAGCCAAAGACATGAAGAAAGTTTATAGTTGGCTTCCTATTCTTGAACAATTGGTAGGGTGTCATACACTTAGCTTGATTAACCAAAGAAATATTTTGAGTGTAGCAGGCAATATTCACAGCTTCAACCCAAAAATATGTTGGTAACTTTGATTCTTCAAGCATAGTCCTTGCAGCTTCAATAAGAGATCTGTTTTTTCTTTCCACTACTCCATTTTTTATGGAGTTCTTGCTGTAGAAAACTCATGCATAATCCCATTCTCTTCACAAAATGATCTCATCACATAATTCTTGAACTCAGTTCCATTATGACTCTTGATTCTTCTTACTTTAAAATCAGGATGATTTTTAACTTGCCTTATGTGATTGATGATGATTTCACTAGCTTCATCTTTAGACTTTAGGAAATATGTCCAAGAGAACTTTGTGAAATCATCCACAATTACTAGGCAAAATCTTTTCCTTGAGATGGACAACACATTGACTGGTCTAAACAAATCCATATGTAGCAATTGCAAATGTTCTTCAATTGTTGAATCAAGCTTCTTTCTGAATGATGCTTTGATCTGCTTTCCTTTCTGGCAGGCATCACACAATCCATCCTTAGTAAACTTCACTTGAGGAATGCCTCTAACCAGTTCTTTCTTGAAAAGCTCATTCATGGTTTTGAAGTTTAGATGGGACAGCTTCTTGTGCCATAGCAAACTTTCAAGTTGACTTGAAGTCAGCTAGGTACACATTTCCTTTTCTCACTCCAGTGAGAACCACTTTGTTGCTCTTTTTGTTTGTCACAACACGGGCTTCTGAATTAAAGGTTACTAAATTGCCCTTATCACAAAGTTGGATGATACTCAACAAATTGTTCTTGAGACCATCCACTAGGGCAACCTCTTCAATGATGACATTGTCTTTAGAAATCAAGCCATATCCCACAGTATAACCCTTGCTGTCATCTCCAAAAGTAATACTTGGGCCAGCTCTTTCCTTGAACTCAATGAGCAGGGTAGAATCTCCAGTCATGTGTCTTGAGCAACCACTATCCAGATACTAAAGATTCTTTCTGTTTCCCTACACACATCAAAATCAAATCAAGTTGATTTTGGTACCCAATTTTTTTTGTGTCCTGCCTTGTTAGATTTCTTCTTTGGTTTCTTAGGTTTGATCTCATTTGACTTGGGAATTTATGATTCATCCTTAGTCATTTGAGTTGGACCTTTAAAACCAGTCATTAGAACAGAATTATCATGCACATTCTGATTAATAGGAAAAGGCATGTTATTTGCAAACATGTTATTCTAGTAGGGCATGCTAAATGGCATTTGAGGCATACTAAATGCAACATAATAAGGATTAGGTGCAAATGGCATATTAGCAAATTGTGCATTCATATTCTGAGTAGACATAGCATTCAATGGCATGGCAGGCATGACAGTCATGTTGGGAAAAGAGGGAGGTGCAGACATAGGAGTAGGCATGGAAAGTTTGCAATTAACAGACAAGTGATTAACACTACCACACTTAACCCATATTTTTCTTGGTGAATATTTATCAGGTGTGTAGTTGTTATATTTGTTAATTCCTACTTTCCCATTATTATTGTTTTTCTTTTTAGTTTCTGTTTTAACCTCAATATTTTCTAATCTGTCATTCAATTGCTTGATAGACAGATGACCAACATTAACTTTCTTCTCCTTTCTGACTTGACTTGATTCTCCTAGAATAAAGTTCTTAGAAACAGATCCATATTTCTCATTCAGCTTGGCTAGCTTAGGTTTGCTCACTGGTTTACTCACAGCCGACGGATGTGGCTCTTTGTCACTCGACGGATAATCCTTTTGATTATCCGATCGATGATTTTCATCATCCATCGAGTCCACATCTGTCAACAATCCTTCAACCAAATTGGTTTCCATCTTCTCCTTACTCTTCTTCCAGGCTGCATCACAAAAGGACTCAATACCTTAAACTTTAGTGATTTGAGCATAGACATCTCTGGATGATTTCCATGCTTTAATCACTTCCTGTTCTCGTTCAAGCTGCTTCTTTAAAATCTCTTCTTTCTTCAAGGACTCAGTTAATTCATCCTTAGCAATCTTACACTCAATTCTCAATTTTTCAAATTCAATAAACTGAGACTCTAGCACATTATTCCTCTCACTTAAAAACAAATTG
Organism: Apium graveolens; assembly: GCF_009905375.1. Taxonomy (NCBI): domain Eukaryota; kingdom Viridiplantae; phylum Streptophyta; class Magnoliopsida; order Apiales; family Apiaceae; genus Apium; species Apium graveolens. The sequence goes on along the minus strand of NC_133656.1, from coordinate 30,962,584 downwards.
TTTTCTTTAATTTTAGCATTTTCCTTGGTGAGGGACTTAAGTGTAATACGCAATTGATAAAATTCTGTGGACATGTCATTGATTGCATCATTACACTCAGCTTTAGATAAATGTGCTAGGTTAGTGGTGATTACCTGATTACTTGAAGAACTTGTTTATGTTTCATCAGACTTGGCCATCAGGGCTAGGTTGACATAGCTTGTTTCTTCATCTTCATCCAATCCATCAACTGCCCAGTCATTTTCTTGTGTAATGAAAGCCCTTTCCTTCTACTTGAGCAACTCAAAATATTTCTGTTTATAATCAACAGGCTCAAACTTCTTCTTGCTAGAATCTAGCTTTCTACACTTATTGGAAAAATGCCCTGCCAAGCCACATTTGAAACATTTGAATTTGGTTTTATCCACCATATTTCTACTTGGCTTGGTTGCTCCAAAATTCTTTTTGGACTTGAGCTTGGCAAATCTTCTGGATAGGAATACTAGATTCTCATCAATATCATCCATGTCATCTTGGCTCAACTGATCTTCATTTTCAGCTACCAGCCCTTTACCCTTGCTTTCACAGACCTTTGATGTAGACTCAACAGCTTCTACCTTCATCTCTTTCTCTTTCTCTAACTCATCAACCAGTGCTATGGACCCTCCTTTCTTTATTCCTTTCTCCATCCTCTCATCCTGCTCAATTTCAAGCTCATAAGTTTTTAGGATGCCATACAGTCTGTCCAAGGTGAACTCCTTATAATCCTGAGAATTTCTCAATGAAACTGTCATTGGCTTCCACTCTTTTGGAAGAGATCTAAGGAACTTGAGGTTATAGTCTTTTGTTTGATAGGCTCTTCCATGCAACTTCAGAGCATTTAGTATCTTTTGAAATCTACTAAAAATATCTGTGAGAGACTCACTTTCTTCACAGTGGAAATGCTCATATTGCTGAATCAGTAGCTACATCTTGTTCTCCCTTACTTGCTCAGTACCATCACAAATAATTTGGATTGTGTCCCAAACCTCTTTATTTGTTTCACAGTTAATGATGTTATCAAACATATCACTATCAACTCCATTAACAATATGTTCATGGCCTTTTTATCTTTCCTGACTTGCTCTATATCAGGATCTGACCATTCATGCCTAGGTTTGGGAACAAATGGTTCATTGCCAGTTGTCGCTCTCATTGGTACAAGAGGACCTCTCTCTATGCAATCCACATAGGCCTCGTCTTGGGAAAGAAGATGTAGGTGCATTTTCACCTTCCACCGGTGATAATTATCTTTGTCTAGAAATGGAATTTTGACTCCAAAATCCATCTTGTTCATCTTGCTGTTTGTTGTGATCTTTACACTCTTTGTACTTCAAGAGCTTGCTCTGATACCAATTGTTATTTCCTAACAATACAACAAGAATTACAGAAGGCGGGTTGAATGTAATTCTAGCTACTTTTTCAAGATTTTAAAACAGTTCTAACTCGATAAATGTATAAGTGTTTGATTTGCAGAGTGCGGAATGAAAGAGTTATATAAATCAAAACACAAAGTAATAAAAACACAAGTTTTTAAAACTTTCTGGTGGATTTGAAAGTATCCACCAGATAGATATATATATATATTAAATGAGAACCCTGTGAAGCTTGAATAGCTCACAGCTGCTTACATGTAGAACAAACAAACTACAGAGAAATTCTTGAAGAGTACAGCTTTTTCTATCTCTCTTTAAAATATGTTTGCTTAGTTGAATATTCTACTAGCTACACTTGGTTTATATATCACCAAGTTTACATGACAATAAGACAAGATAATAAAATAGAACATATCTAGTCTAACTCCATGCAGCTTCACTACTCTATTCCAGCATCTTTGAATATCTTCACAATTGCATGGAAATGGTAATGCTTCTTTGTTCTCAAATCCCTACTTAACAGGCTTCCACATTCCTCTTACAAACACCCAATACATGTGACTGTGTTGTCACTATCAACAGATATTTGAATTTGATCATCCTTCGGGTACATGTTTGTCATCCATCGGGAAGCTTTGTTGATCATCCGTCGGGTAGCTTTGTTGATCATCCGTCGGGTAGCTATTTATCACTTGACTCAGTTTCACTTATACAGAATTACAAGACATCTCATATTTACAATTAATCAACCTATTCTGCATATCCACTGGTAGTCCACATGACTCATATATTCCTATAAAATCTACATAAAGTTGTTTACAGAAATGTGCTACAATACTTATTTGTTACATAAGCTACTCACCCAGTGGATGTCAAATTATCATCCATCGGGACTATATTAAATCATCCGTCGGGACAATATTTGATCATCTGTCGAGCGCTACAAAATTCACTAAGTTAAATCTACTAAGGTGTTTTGTTTAATTTATCATCAAGTTTACAACATATTCCTAATAGTTGTGCTTATTCATCTTATGAGCGTCGTGAACTTATAAGATAGCGTGTTAATCTCTAATGAAGCGAAAGTGAATTTAAGGGTTTAGAACTTGTCATGCTAGCATAGGTTCATGTATTTGATATGCATAATTCGTAGGTAATTTTAACCATCTTACTTGCCCTATGTAATCATGCTAGATAACTTGCGCATTAAACCGTTATATTGTCAAATTCTATAGACATATAGGGTCTCAATATATTTGGTGTTTATTCAGCTTCTATCACTTTTGTGGATGTCTAATAGTGAGGTATTCGTACAACGAAAGTTGGCATTTACTAGTTTCGTGTTATCTGATTACTGTCATCACCATTGCATGCTAAGGTTAAAAATAAAAATGTTATTGAATAAAGTAGCAATGAAGTTTGAATCCCATGTTTGTGTCATATAGTAATCAATCACTTTTAAACTCTTAGTTAATGTTCTTTAGTATAATCTCTTAGTTAATCGTAGTTATAAACAATCTCAAATTATGATCATCTTAGCATTGAATAACAACCATAACATTGTTGCATAAGTACATTGATTAAAATTAACCTAAACCAGTCTCTGTGGGAACGAACTAGAAATAATTCTATATTACTTGCGATCGCGTATACTTGCGTGAATATTAGCGCGTGTTTTCTTCCTAACACCCTTCTAAGCATATGATAGAGTCAGTAATCCGGCTAAGTCGGTAATCTTGAATATTTTACTTGTCTGCATTCTGTACTTGAGATTCATATCGAGATCTCCAGTTTGATCTATAGAGAACTGACATCTCGATAAGTATAATGGTTTATCGAGATCTCTTAATTCTCTATAAGTGTTTTGACTTGTCGAGGTCCCCAAGTTCTCTATAAGGAAATTTGGCTTGTCGAGGTCTCCGAGTTCTCGATAGGTAACTTTGACTTGTGGAGATCTCTGAGTTCTCTATAAGTGAACTTGGATTATCGAGGTCTCCAAATCTATTCATAACTTATGATATCTCTAATCTTCATATCTTCATTTGCCTTTTCGATATCTTTTAGTTCTCGATATGCAGAAATGACTTGTCGATATTTTCAATCTTCATTTGACTTTTCGATATCTCTGGGACTTCTCGATAGACCAATTTGGACTTCTCGATAAGTCATTCTGGAGTTCTCGAATGACTTCTCTATATGACTTGATCTGTGACTTGTAGATATCTTGACTTCAAAGGTTTTTCCCAAAACAGATTTATTCAATTCCAAGCTTCTTCACAATTTCTCTGAGGCATGATCTTCTTGATCTTTTTTAAGAGTTTATTCTTAGGCTTGAGACTATTTACAGAAAAATACTCCAGTCTAATCTTTGACATTTTTACAAACTCAAGTATACAATATAAAATACAAACTTAGATTATCATACAACTAATTCTTAGGGTTGTCAATTTGACTTAGTGTTGTTATAGTACATGCATGTTTTGCATAACAACCCTGTAGAGTAACAACACTTTTTTATACTCTGGCAGGCGATGTACACTTATTGTAGTTACATTTTACAATCACATACTTATGACCAGCCACCTGAAGGTGTATCTTGGTATGTAGCTGGAGATAAGAACAAAAATTAGGCGCAGTACAGAAATATTTGGCTATATTATAGAGGTATGAAAGATTATTTATTTGAATAACATATCTCCACTGATAATAGTATTACTCTTGGAGAATGAATGAATTTTTGTTTGCATCAACAACCAACTGTTACTATTAGTGGCAGGCTTTGTGGTTTGCTTTTCCTCACTGGTACTATTAGTGATGACGGTAAGATGACCAGACCTGGATTACTCTTCAATCGTAGATGAAGTGCATGCAATAGAATGTGAGCTTTGAGGCTGTTTAACTTTTATAGATGCGATATTCGGAACAGAATATAAGCTTTGGGAAATATTAACCTCGTACATGTTTTTAGATTAGTTAATATTTTATAATTTATTAATGCAATATACTCAATTGCAATGTGAATTATTAATCAGTAGATTAAACCCACCTCGTACATGTTTATAGATGTTTAACTTGTCAGGTAGCTTTATTAATGCATTATGCTCAATTGCAATTAATCTTTACGTGTTGATTATTTTTTTTAAAATTTCTCAACTCAGTTTGCACTTGCAGGTTTTAACAAAGGAAAAGCATAACTTAATTGCTGCAACTCCTACCGATCTAGAGTTTATATGGTAAGTAGCTAGCTTCATTTTATCATTATGTTTGAATTTAACTTAGACCATCAAATACTCTTCCACCGTATAGCCCTGGATTGTTCAATTGTAACTCTAGATCTTACTTCACATATCTATTTTCCATTTATTTTACCATTGGTTGGCTTGTAGTAATCTATTTTCTTCTTATTATACCATTGGCTGGATTGTTCATTTATTTCTCTTATTCACAGGTTTTGTTCTTTGGTCAAAGTGGAGATCTCGACAGCAAGGGCAATAAGCTTCTTGGCATGGTTTATGTTTCTCTTGATATGTGTCTAGGCATCAAGCATCACGACTAAGTTGGTGATTTTAGTGGCTATCAAGTTTTTTTAGGAAAAAGTCTATTGCCACTATCTCTATATAGTTAAAAATTAAATTGGTTTTGACTATGTGTTTGGAGGTTGATGTTGGGATATTAGTAACTAATGTGGTTGACATTTAGAATATGATTGATATTTATGTACTTCAGAGTGAAATATCTTGTTCAGTTTTAGATATTTTTGGGTTGGAATGTTGGATTTACTTGAACTGTAATTCTAATCCTGAAATGAATTTGGTATTTGATGATATATAGTAATTGAGTTAAATGCACATTACATGATTATTGTAAAACTGATTTCTAAAACAATAAAACATTTTAAGATTTCAATAAGAAAACAATCTGACTGATGTCTAATAAATATTTTAACATTGCAATAGAAGCTAAAAATGATGACTTTCAACATATCGTACATCGGTTTTAAGAAAGGAACCGATGTTAAATTACTAGTTTCACATCTTTTGTTAAGACAAACTGATGTGATATAGCTAGTTTAACATTATTTCTCAAAAACCAACCGATGTGAAATAGCTAATTTAACATCGCATGCTCATTACAACCAACGTGTTATACCTTATTTAACATCACTTTTTACAGAGGATGATGTCAAATACCCATAAACACATCATTTCTGTTAAGAATTCTGATGTATATAAGTTTAATGTTCTTACCTGTTATATGTTTATAGTGATCCTTAACCTCCGGACGTAGCAATTTTCATATTTTAGTTTTGACATATTATTATAAATAAGGGTTAAATACATCATTTTTCATAAGCAACCCGTTGTCTATCGCTACTTTTAACATTGACTAAAAACTGATGTGAAAGACCCTAACCTTTCTCTACATATACGAAGACAACAGTTTGAGAAAAAAAAAGAAGATATAAGTTATTAACCGATGTCTAACGCCATATTTCTAGTAGTGTCTATTACAACAGTTGATACACGATTTTATAAAGTGCATCGAGTTTTCATAAACTGCGAGGGGCATTACTCAATGATGGTGCAAGAGTGCATGAGAAGAGTTATGCATCTCCCATGAATATAGAATGAGGATATAAGGAATCCTTGTATGACCTGGACCAATTCAAATAAAAGCCCTTAAGGCCACAGACTTGGATGATAGAATGTTAATGATATCCCAACAAGGAGCCTTAGATGTCAACTTTAAGTTGTAATTGGCCTAAACCCATCTGAAAAGCATACACAAGTTGTAATAGTGGGAAGGCAAGTATGTTAATGTAAAAATAAACAACATTGAGAAGAATTCGACCCCTAATAGGAGGCGATAAAGAAAAAGGAGGATCAAGAGTGTGATGCTAATGATAAGTATTATAGATGGAGACTCTGATTCTCCATTGAGAAACAACAACATAGAACCAAAGTTCACCAAGTATGCACATTTTAATTCTCCAAGAAGTCGAATATTGATGAAAATTGAGAAAGATAAAGACGGTCAATGGCCGAATTTACTGCGCACCAAACCTGAAAAGAGAAATAAGAATATATATCCAAGATTGCACGAAGATGATGTCGACGATTGTTGTTAGCTAAGGAAAACAATTAAGTTATCAATCCAAGGAGGGATACTAAACATATTCACCAAGATGGTGAAGGAAGTAATAGAATGAAATATTATAAAGAATAAAGAGGAGATCAAGAAACTCCATAAATACACACAGCCCCGAGGGTCATTTATCAATATGATCTTTAGAAGGCTAACGATCGCTGGGACTTCAAGAAAATCAATGAAAGCTTGTGCCTAAAAGGTAGTACACCATAAGGAGCGACAGTGGAAATTGCCACTAATTTTGATGACTCTGATTCGGAAGGGTTAAAATTCCCTCATAAAGACCCGATGATCGTCACACTATGATATAAAACTCTGAAAGATTCTTCACAGATGGGACTCATTGATTTCCAACTTGCATTATATGATATGTTGCCATGATTAAAGGCCCGATGGAATCGGGGGCAAGTACTCTCAATAGAAGACATGGAATTCTGAAAGACCAACGAATAATGGGAAAATCCAATAGCGGATCTGATTCTTATCCATTTGTCACCTGAAAAATCAAATAAGGTTACTTATCTTTGAGCCTTGCTTCAAGAACCCTTGAAGGGAAAATTGATTGCTTTCGTATTAAAAAGTAGCAATCTGTTCGCATGTATGTCATATGATAAGCCCAAATTTGATCCTGAGTTGGTTACATATAAAAATCGATAATGATGATAATCGGAGTATGGTGAAAAAATGAAAAGGAATTATTCCCTTGGAAGATGAGAAACCATGAAACAAAAAGCTGATTATAAGGACGACAATCCTAAGGTATCACTCCTGAATAACTTTGTAATATTATGTATCTTTTTGTTGCTTTCATTTTGAGAAAGAAGATGCCACCTATCAAAGATTAGAAAATAAAAATTTTTGAGCATCTCTATTGAAAGACCATGAGAATCAACGATATAATAGAATTAAGAGCATAGACAGGTATGGGGAGCAAACCTCGGATCGGTTCGGTTTTTAGATAAAACTGGAACCGGAAGTCTTCGATTATTAAAATTAAAAATCGCAAATGCAACTGATCCATCAGATCGGTTTCGATTTTAAAAACTCCAGATTGGTTTATATCGGTTCGGTTTCGGTTGCAAAACCGGTTAAAAAAATATATTGCATAATGTCTAGGCATCGTGTACAAAGAAGATTCTTCTTATATCTTTTTGCATTGTTAGAATGTCTTACTAATGTAATTGCGAGAAAACAAACAAGTAACAATAAGTAATACAAATATACTATAATGCAGACACTAACTAAAAAACCAAATATGGTGGTTCAACTGTTATATTACAATCAGCATTCACCACTGTTATTCTAAATTAAACAATTACGGTCCGACTTCAATCAGAAAGACTGAATACTAGTGCACAGTGATGGTAGTAGAGGAGCCTATATAGATCAATGTTATTAGTTAGTACATTTGTGATATTTTTCGTACTACTAGGCAAATTCTACATTTTAGTGATTTATTTGAAAAGATAAGAATAGACCTGTAGTTTTACAACCAACATGCAGTTCTAAATTCTGAATATAACCAACATGCAAGATACCACACAGAATGAAGCATTCTAAATTCTAATAATATACAATACATATGGTTCAGTTTAGTTCATTTTTTCTAAGTTCATTCATTCTAAGTTCAGTTCAGTTAAGTTCATTATTAATAGCAGTGCATTTTTCTGCAGTTTCTGCAATTTCAGTTCATTTAGTAGCAGTGCATTTTTCAAGGACAGTGGTTCTTGTAATCACCAACTTCTCTTCTTCAAGTGTGCCTGTATTTCTACTGAAACAAACAATATTCAGTAATTAACTGAATGTCAGCTGGAATGTTATTTAATGTGATGTTTTATATATATACATAGATTTATTAATTCTAAATATATATATTTATTTATTTATTTAAATAATCGGTTCGGTTCGGTTTTTCGGATCGGTTTGGACCTAAAACTGGAACCAGAAAATTATCATCGAATGGGTTTTTAAACTTTTCGGTTTCGGATTGGTTCGGGTTTTTGCAAATCGGTTTTTTACGGATTTTACCGGTTTCGGATTAGTTTCGGTTTTTGTTCGTTTTTTGCTTAGCCCTATAGACAAGGCAGAATACATGAAACACCTCCGAGAGGCATTTGAAATGTCGAGGCATCACAAGATGGTGTTAAATCCTACAATGTGTGCCTTTGAGGTATGATCTGAAAATGTTTGGACCTCATGATCTCTGAGAGGGGAATCCAGGCCAATGTTGATAAGATTTAAGTGATCCTAGTTATGAAACCCTCATATTACATTAAGAACATAAAGAAACTAAAGGGTGAAATCTAGGGAAGGTTCATCTCTGAATCCAGTGACAAGTGCTTGCCTTTCTTTACGATATTGAAGAAAGTAAAAGACTCTTTATGGACTGATAAAAACAAAGTAATCTTTGAGGAATTGGACAAGCAGGTGACAGGAACAGCCGGAGAAGTGTTAAATATATACACTGAAAACTTCATTGCGTAATTGATATTTATCCCTGTGAGAAAGGACATAAAGGCTCATAAACCAACCTACTAAGAGAGTGAAGTTTAGTGTGAACAACTCTAGTATTGAGAAGTTCACAATATCCATGACAGCGGGGCGAGGAAATTACACTATATTCCCAAGTGTGCAAGATTAAATCTTGAAAAACTAGCCCCCGAGGGGCCTAATGCACAACCCTGAGGCTAGTATAATGTTGTTTAAGTGGACAACTGATCCTGGTGAATTTGATATAAACCTATACCGTTTAAGATTCAGGATTTGACTGACTTCATAGTTAAATGCCCCATTGAAAACCAAGAAGTCGGGGGCAGAAAGAGATACCCCATGAGGGGAAAGGAAACATGTAAATAATTGAAATAGACGATACTCAAAGACTATTGTATTCTATTTTGATGGATCATAATAAAATTAAGTGATGCAAGATCCTGATGAATCTATAATAGAGTTTGTTTTGATATTGGATTTCTCAAATGATGAGCGATGAAGATAAATATACGACATATGTAACCGGAATTGGCTTGGATGAAACCCCGAGGGTTAAGAACCTCAAAGTCTGTGGAGACTCAATATTGGTGATTTCTTAAGTAAATGGGGAATTCAAAGCAAAGCACGAGACAACAACAAGATATGAGAGACTTGTGAAGACATGACTCAATTTAATGAATGATAAATCCTGAGGGATGAAAGCAATGAAGGCCGTTGCTCAAGAGATAGAAAGTTACATGAGAATTTTTTACTTCTAAGTCTCGAAGACCCAAAAACCAATACAAAATTGATAAAAGCGATATGTGTGAGGACTTGTTTCCTAGGAGACTCGACTCAAACTAGTCGGTGACCCTACGATGCCATAGAAGCATGGAAAACGTAGGAAAAAGCTTTAAAGGCCAATAAGATTGCAAGGACTTTATACAAGAAGTAGTTCGTGATTCCATACTTAAAATGTTTGAGACCCTAAAAAATGGAATTGGCCTTGAAGGAAGTATATGAGAAGAATCGTAGGCTACGCTGGGGAGCAAGGTTGTCGCTCAAATGTATCATATTTAGGTTATATTGGTCTGAGATGATGGCTGATGACAAAGATAATGAGAATAAAATATGACAGATGCATGAATCACGCACCTAGCCAACGCTCAAAGGTAGTTCCTGATAATAATGATAAGTTACTTCACGAGTTGGATTAAGGCTTAATCACATAGGTATAATAACCACCAAGCAAGTAACACAATTCTCATGAGAAAGTGTGATACACGAATATGGACTTCCACGAATGCTAGTGACGGATGATGGACAACAGATCAACAACAAGGATTTAAAAAAACAAACAAACAATTACGAGGAGAATAACCGTGATTCCTACTTAATGATTATCCAAATTGAATGAGCAAGCCGAGGCGGCCATGTGAATATTCCTTGATGGACTGAAGAAGAGGACTAGATATTCGAGAAATGATTCGGCGAACTATCTACTTCCCATATCATGGGTGAATCGTGCCACTTACAAAGTAAATGCAGGAGACATGTCATTCTTGTTAACCTACAAAGCTAAGATTGGGATGCCCTTTGGAATCACTCTATCCCAAGAGTTGAGGCCTTTGAGTGCGAGAAGAATGAAGAAGACATGACACATGCTCTAAATTTGATTAAGCCAAGATCGGGATTGTTGAGGATCGAAAATGACTTTCTTATAACGCATGAACTAAAAATGATTTTGTTGATAAGGGGCATTACTCCTCAGAAAGATTAATGCACCCGGAATTTGGCAGAAAGAAAAGTCGAATCCCAGGTTCCAAAAGGCCACATCTAGTCAAGAACATAATGAGGATGAGGCTCCTACAAGCTTGAAAATGTTTTAAAAAATGAGGTATTTAGACTTGACACACTTTAAACCTCAAGATTTAATTAAATCGAGCATCCAAGTAGGACATCGCACTTAGTCAGTCGAACTAGCAATAAGGCTCATAGATGTCACATACTACCAAATAGAACGCTCGTAGAGGCCACATTTTATCTAATTGAAGGCCATGAGAAGGAACGATCGTCCAACCGAATGCTCATAGAGCCATAATTCCATCCAATTAAAGGACTAAGGATTGTATGTGGCAAGAAGAGAATTCCATTATAAGTTAGAGCCCGGAATAGGCTTCAATTTGATAAATTATAAGCTCAAATCGGGACAACGAGCAAAAAGTTATGGCTCTTGAAAGGCTTGTAACTCGTAATTCGAGATTCCCGATCTAAAGATTTAGGATTTGGGGTATAAGGGATTAGAATCCTGGTCCAAGGGATCAAGATTCTCGATCTAAAGGTATAGGATTCGGGTTCTTAGGGGTCAGGATTCTTGATCAAAAAAGCCCACGATAAGCGTTGAAAAGGCCCATAATTCGGTCAGGATTCCTGACCAAAAAAGTCATCGATTAAAGTGCACAAATGGCAAAAACCTCTATAAATCGATCAGAATCTCGTTCTAACTAGGGGAGAGTATGGGCCGGTTCGGCTCGGTTTTCGGCTAAAATCGAAATCGTAACTATTTATCTTCGATTTCTAAAATCGAAAACCACAACCACCGATTCGAATTCGATGTCTCTTTATAAGATTCGGTTGTAATCGGCTCATTTTCAATTACGAAATCGGATGAAATAAAACTAAGAAAAAAAATATTTTATTCTAGTAAAATTATACAGTTTTTTAAACGTTGATGATAGTTAGCGCTAATGTTTAAGAAAATAAAAAACTGAAAAGAGTAACAATGGGTGTTGAAGCGTGCAAGTTTCCAGGGACCTTGCTGAATATTGTAATTCAGTTGAAAATAAGCTTGGTAACCTTAGCTGATAGTTTTTGATAAATAAAAAAAATTAGATTCATAGTACAACATAAATATTTAATCATAGTTGTTTATGAAGTTGCGCAAACATAGCAACTAAATGGGGTTGCCAAGTTTACATTATGGTACTACATTAGTGTACAGAAAGAAAACAGAATAGTTTGGAACTTGGAAGACACTGCACAAGCAGCTACTACTCAATACTGCACTCCTAACCCCAAATGACATATACAAACAATATAAAAACTATGCATAGGCCGAAATTGCAAAATGCAATGTATTTTTATATGTTATATATACATATTTAAAGAAAATCTGTATAAATTATTAAAAATAAGGTAAATTATTTAATTAATTTAATAATTGATTCGATTCGGTTAGATACTATAACCGGAATCGTAATATTTAGATCGGTTCTAATTTTTGTTTTTTGATTTCGGTTTTGATTCGATTTTATTCGGCTCGATTTTCTCTGATTTTTATCGGTTTTGGTTCGAATTCGGTTCGAATTCATTTTTTTGCTCAGTCCTAGTTCTAACGGGTTAGGATGCAATTTAGAATTAAAATAATTTTTTCGACCAAGATTCTGGTCGTGAATGATTTTGGTCGAATTCGCCACGACCAGAGCTAATCAGCCCTTAATTCGATCATGGCTGGTCGAAGTCGAGGAGAAAACATGTTTAAGTTTATAGGACTGAGATCCCCTCTACCATAAATGTATTTGTTATTTTAATAATATAATTAAGGAAAAATATTATCAGTAATAATAATATTAAAATCCAAGTTGGATTTTATTCAATATTTTTTAACCTAATTTGGGCTATTATTCGGAAAAATTTTATTCTAGATGAATTTTAGTCGTGATTTTTTAACACGGTTTGGGCTATTATTTGTAAAACAATTATCTGAGTTGAATTTTATTCTAGAATTTTTAACTCGGTTTGGGCTATTATTTAGAAAATATTTTATCCCAATAGACAATATAAAATTATATCTGAGTTGAACACTTGTGATTATATTATTCAAAATTTTAAATGAAATAAATATTATTGTTTTACAATAATAATATTAAAAAAAGTAAAGTCAAAAATTAATTATGTATTTTCGAGCAGAATCCTAGTAAAAAAGAATCCTGTTCAAAATCTCCCCGAGCAGAGCAAGTATGCCCATAATTCGACCAGGTCTGGTCGTGGGTGAGGAGGAGTAATGGTAAAGTGCAACTTGGCACCCCAAGTTATACGCACTTTACAAACTTGCCTTTGAAAGCTGACAAACTAACTTCTGAAGTTTCACTACACCATATTTGACCTGTAGCAACACCAAAAAAAAGTGTTAAAATGACCAAAAAATGTTACCTAAAGCCAAATTATTGGCTATGGTTACATTTTTCGAAAATAAGGGGGTGTTGGATTTGAGCCTGCTACAATAGGGGTCTATGGTTACATTTTTTGAAATTTTGGTAACACCTCTCAATGTATTACAATAGAGTACCTATAGTTACATTTTCTATTTCTATGGTTACAAGATGAAAATGTAACCACAGTTCTGTTGGAACATACATAACCCTATAGTAACACCTAAATATGTGTTGGAATAGACTCTTTTGCAACACCATATTAGCTATTATAACACAAGATTATAAAACAGTTAAATTGTTTTGGTAACATTTTTATAGCCTATTGTAACACCACCTTTTTTAAACATTCGTGTAATCTACTGTTACACTCTCTTATATTTTTAATAAGAACATACCAAAATGTAATATTGGTTACACTTTCTGATTTTGAAAATGTAATTATGAATATGTCCTACTTCATAAATCCATTTATAAATATATCTCATTTATAAATATATCCTATTTATAAATATGTCCTATTTATAAATATATCCTATTTATAATCCATCAAATTTTATTTAATAAAAGCCTACGATACAGGTTCTGATAAGCTGAAGCTGAGAAATCCTTAATACTCAAGGGAAGCTTTTAAATTATATCTTTGATTAAATTAATTTCAAAACCAATTTCATAAATTTAGCGTCTTCAGTTTTAACGTCAAAAGAATTTTATTACCATTTTATTGCGAATTTGGGCGAAGCTCCTAGGACCAGTAGTATGTGTGTCTTCCACTTCGCGCTTTTCTGTTCTTTTTAGCCTTTTCCTACAAACAAGGACAGAAAGTGATTAAAACTATATACGATATAAATTGAAAAACACGACTGTTGTTTTAAGTTAATATTACCTGTACTTTCTCATCAGCCTAATAATTTAAAAGTATCTTGAAGTCAGAAAGAGAAATTTCTCTAGGCCTATTTTTCAATCTCTCCTCATCTGATGAGTAAGCAGTATAATGGTTGGCTTTGATGCGACATTTATACGTCCTAAACTGAGCTGCCATTCCTTTAAATACCCATTTCTTACTCTCCTCGGGAACTACATATTTTTCCTAAGAAAATATATGATTCTTAAGAATTATTTAAAATTCCTAAACTACATAAAAAATATGTTAGGAATATGTGTATTAGTTTGATGATAAGTTAAACAAAACACTTAAGTAGAAATCTAGTGTTTGTAGCCTCAACGGATAAGACCATCTTGGTTATCCGTTGAAGGAGTAGCTTTACTTAGCAATAAGTTTAGTATTGTAGCACATTTCATTCTCTGGATTCAAGTTGTAATTCTTAGATGTTGTAGGAAATTATCAGTCATGTTGACTACTAGTGGATATGCAAATAGGAGGGCTAATTGTAAATATTTCATGCCTTGTAATTTTGTATAAGTGAATAAGTATCAACTGATATTGAAGACCTTCAACGGATAAGAAACAAAGCTTCAACGGATGTCTCTAAAGCTTCAACGGATAATATCCATCAACGGATAAGTGCTTCAATGGATAAAGACTTCAACTGCTAATGCATCAACGGATAAAGCTTCAACGGATAAAGTCTCAACGGATAAGGCATCAACGGATGAAAGCTTCAACGGATGCTTAGTTCATTAGCAGTTGATAGTGACAATTCATAAGCTGACAGAGGCACATGGGTTGACAGAGACAAACTGGAATGTGGAAGCCTCTAGGAGGAATCAAGAAAATGCAGCATTTCCATTCTGGTGCAAACAAGGAAGTATTCAAAGATTAACAGCTAAGCCTAAATTGCATTGGATAGAGAAATGAAGAAGAAACATGTGAAGAGCCTTTTTAATTGTATTTTACAGTTTTGTCTTCACTTGTAAACTTGGTGATATATAAACCAAGTAGCAGCTAGTAATTAGATATAAATTTTCCAGAGCTGTTTAGAAAAATCCATAGAGAAAATCATCTAGTTTGTACTAGGAAGCGGCTGTGATTTAATTCTTTGAATCATAGATTTTCTGAAATAACACATCTCTGGTGGAACAACAAATGCACCAGAAAAGTTTTCAAGTTCTTTGTGTTCTATACATTTGTGTTTGAATATATATCTGTCTGTATTAGCTTCAAGCCATTCACACACATTTGCTCACTAAAACACTTAGCCTTAGAAACTACTCAAAACTTGAAAAAGTTTTGAGATTTACATTCAACCCCCCTTCTGTAAATCTCATTGTTAGTCCACTGGGAATAACAATTGGTATCAGAGCAAGCTCTTAACATACAAAGAGTTTAAAGATCTATTCTGCTAACATCATGAGTAAGAAGGATATTGGTGTAAAGATTCCAATCTTGGAAAGAGATAACTATCATCACTGAAAAGTGAAGATGCATTTATATCTTCTCTCTCAAGATGAAAGCTACATCAACTGCATTGAAAATGGTCCTCACATCCCTCACAAGGTGGCCACAGCTGCTACTGCAACAGTTGCTGTTGGACAGTCTATTCCCAAGCCAAAAGCATAATGGACTGTTGAAGATATTGAAGAGGTTCACAAGGACAAGAAAGCCATGAACATTCTGTTTAATGGCCTAGATCAAGATATGTTTGACAATGTCATTAACAGCCAAACTGCTAAGGAAATTTGGGATACTATGCAGCTTATATGGAATGGAAGTCTATGACTGTTTCTCTAAGAAATTCTCAAGATTATAAGGACTTCACACTTGAAAGATTATATGGAATTTTGAAGACATATGAACTTGAGATGGAGCAAGATGAGCTGTTGGAAAAGGGAAAGAGAAAAGGAGGATCAGTTGCACTTGTAGCTGACAGTGAGAAGGTTGGAGCCAGGAATGAGGAGAAGACAATGCCAAGTCTCAAAATTGGCACAAGCAAATCAGAATCAAGAAGGGTAAAGAGCAAGTAGCTGAGGATGAAAACAATCCCAGTCAGGATGACTCTGATGATGTTGATGAACATCTGGCTTTTCTGTCCAGGAGATTTGCAAAGATGAAGTTCAGGAAAAATACAAAATTCACTAAGCCAAACAAAAACATGGTGGACAAATCCAAGTTCAAATGTTATAACTGTGGCATTAGTGGACACTTTGCAAGTGAGTGTAGGAAGCCAACCTCTGATAAGAAGAAATTTGAGCAAGTTGATTACAAAAAGAAGTATTTTGATTTGCTCAAACAAAAGGAAAGAGCTTTTCTCACTCAAGATGATCGGGCAGCAGATGGAGTCAATGAAGATGATGATATGGAATATGTCAACCTAGCCCTGATGGCTAATTCTGATGAAAATGAAACTAGTTCATCAAGCAACCAGGTAATTGCTACTGATCTCTCTCAGCTTTCTAAAAATGAATGCAATGAAGCCATACATGATATGTCCAATGAATTATATCATTTGCGAGTTTCCCTTAAATCACTAGCTAAAGAAAACACTAGGATCAAAGAGAATAATGTGTTTTTAAGTGATAGGAATGTTGTGTTAGAAGATCAGGTAATTGAGCTTGAAAAGATTAAACTTAGATGCTTGACTGTTGAGAGTGAACTAGAAGAAGCTGTTAAGAAAGTAGAAATTCTTTCTAAACAGTTAGAAAGTGAGCAAGAGGTAATCAAGTCCTGGAAAACATCTAGGGATGTTAGTGTTCAGATTTCCAAGGTTCAGGGAATTGAATCATTCTGTGAGGATGCCTGGAAGAAAAACAAAAAGGAGTTAGAATTAATTGATGGATTGTCAACGGATGTGGAATCAACGGATGATGAAAGTTATCCGTTGAAGGAAGAAAAAGAGCATCCGTTGAAGGCTCATCAATTAAAATAGGCAAGTAATTTTAAAAATAAAAATCTCAATAAGAAGGATGATTCAACTTTCAAGAACTTTGTCAAAGAAGGAGCTAGCACATCCAAAGATGCCAGTAAGGTGAATATAGGACACATGACTTTAGATCAGCTGAAAAATAGGCTTAAGTTGGTTGAGGATAAGAAGGAAACTAAAAGAAAATCTAAAAGAAATGGGAAGGTAGGGATTAATAAATATAACAATTACACACCTGATAGGTATGCTCCTAGAAAAAGCTGTGTGCATTGTAAAAGTGTTAATCACCTATCTGATAATTGCAAATCTGTTAAAAATGCTCCCATGCCTTCAAATCCCTCCATGCCTAACATGTCTATGTCACCTCTGCATGCTATGCCTGTTATGTCTCATCAGAATCCCGATGCACATTTTGCAAACATACCATATATTAATAATCCTTATTTTACTGCATTTAGTATGCCTCAAATGCCATACAATATGCCTATGTGGAATAACATGTTTGCACAATCTATGCCTTATCAAATTCAATCAAATGTGCTAAATGATTCTGTGACTAACCCTACACTTCAACCAACCACATCTGAGATCAAGGTTGACCCAAAGTTACCTAAGTCAAAAGATGCAGGAGGAATGAAGTCTAGGAAAAAGACTAACAAGGCTGGACCTTGGGTACCAAAATCAACTTGATTGATTTTGTTGTGTGCAGGGAAAAAGAAGGAATCTATGGTACTTGGACAGTGGTTGTTCAAGACACATGACAGGAGATTTCACCCTGCTCACAGAGTTTAAGGAGAGAGCTGGCCCTAGCATAACCTTTGGAGATGACATCAAATGATTCACTATGGGATATGGCTTGATTTCAAAAGAAAATGTCATCATTGATGAAGTTGCATTGGTTGATGGTCTCAAACACAACTTATTGAGCATCAGTCAACTATGTGACAGAGGGAATACTGTTTCCTTCAATTCTGAAGCCTGTATTGTCACAAGTAAGAAGGACAATAAAGTGGTTCTAACTGGAGTTAGAAAAGGGAATGTGTACTTAGCTGACTTCAACTCTACAGATGCAGAATCTATTACTTGTCTTCTCAGCAAAGCAAGCTCAGTTGAAAGTTGGCTATGGCATAAGAAGCTGTCCCATTTGAATTTCAAGACAATGAATGATCTAGTCAAAAAGGACTTAGTTAGAGGAATACCTCTAGTAGAATTCACAAGGGATGGACTGTGTGATGCTTGTCAGAAAGGAAAGCAAAAGAAAGTATCATTCAGAAAGAAGCTTGAATCTGCAATTGATGAACCATTACAACTGCTACACATGGATCTTTTTGGACCAGTCAATGTATTGTCAATTTCAAGGAAAAAATATTGCCTAGTGATTGTAGATGATTTCTCAAAGTTTTCATGGGTTTATTTTCTTGAATCAAAGGATGAAGCTAGTGAAATCATTATCAATCATATCA
This sequence comes from Apium graveolens, assembly GCF_009905375.1. Lineage (NCBI taxonomy): Eukaryota > Viridiplantae > Streptophyta > Magnoliopsida > Apiales > Apiaceae > Apium > Apium graveolens. The sequence goes on along the minus strand of NC_133656.1, from coordinate 30,944,078 downwards.
AGCAAGTCAACAATCATCCTGATTTCAAAGTAAGGAATATTAGGAGTGATAATGGAACTGAGTTCAAGAATTCAACCATGAAGTTGTTCTGTGAAGAAAATGGGATCATGCATGAGTTCTCAGCTCCAAGGACCCCACAACAAAATGGTGTGGTGGAAAGGAAGAACAGATCACTAATTGAAAATGCAAGGACAATGCTTGAAGAGTCAAAACTCCCAACTTACTTTTGGGCTGAGGCTGTTAACTGTGCATGTTACACTCAGAATATTTCTCTAATCAATCAGGCAAAAGGCATGACTCCCTATCAATTATTCAAGAGAAGAAAACCAACTTTAAACTTTCTGCATATCTTTGGTTGCAAATGTTACATCTTAAGGAATCAATCTGATCACAAAGGGAAGTTTGATGCAAAGGCTGATGAAGGAATATTTGTTGGTTATTCTGCTGGAAAATCATATAGGGTCTACAATCTAAGAACCAACATTGTCATGGAATCTGTGCATGTTGTGTTTGATGATAAAAAGATTGATGGACTAACAGATGAGGGACATCATGAAGGACTCAAATTTGACAATATTGAGATATATTGTGATGATAGTGAAGATGAGAATGATGAAGAAGGCATCTCAAGAAGAATTCAAAATCTGCCTTTGGATAATGCACAGAATGCTGCATCCGTTGAAAGTCATAATTTAGCTTCCGTTGAAAGAAGCAATGCATCATCCGTTGAAAGACAAAGTGCATCATCCGTTGAAGTTCATAATGAAGCATCCGTTGATCACGGTCTGTCAACGGATAATCAATTCACTTCATCAGTTGATAGAGCTTCCAATTGTTGGGAACCACGAACTTAGGGTGTTACTACGTTTTACGATAAAGATTACGAAAAGAGGATTACCTTGTTAATGGTTGATTCCACGCTCTTCTATTGTATTCCCAAATTCCCTTGAGCGAAGTGTGGCCTCCGTCTTCTCAAGTTATCCTCTCTTCTTGCTCCTTGGTGGCTACAATATGTTTTCACACAATTGCCAAGCAAGAAGAGAATAAGAATATATATAGGCTACAATATGGACCATGGATAATTAGGTTGGGCCTTCTAATTTACATCTTGAGCCTAGCCCAATGTAATTAAATATTAATTCAATCCACTAAAGAATTAATATTTGCACTACCTTTCCTAATACCGTAATTTAATTAATTCGGTTCCAATATTATTTGCTTATTAAATTCCCCATGTTTAAAATATCATATGTCCATTAATTAAATAAATTACTGATAATTTATTTAATTAATATCTTTTATCCTTGATCATCCACTCAAACTTTATTTAATTATGCCAGAATAAATTCCACCTGCAGGGTTTCACATAACTAAATCTTTTTGAGCTTTCAAGGGGACATCATTAACCCGAATATTATCAGGACATGGATTCCTTCAATAAATAATATCCACCATGTATATAATTCCATCACCCAAAATATAATGATATAATTCAAAAGAATTATTTCATATATAAATCAAAGCATGTAAATAATATACACGTGTCAATTACTATTTCCGGATTAAGAACCTAAGCATTAATAATAACATAGAATCTTAGTTCTCCTTCTTAATCAGTATTAAGGGAACAATTCTAAATTTGATCATGTTCAATATACACAAAGTATACTAGTATTATTTATTAGTCAATATAAACTAATCTAAATAATACTACAGCCATACCAGTGGATTGTCCAACACCACCTGTGCTGTGAACCTTATTATATTATATAACCGTATTTAATAATCTAATATTTTGTATCCCATTTGATACTAGATTGTTCACAATATATAATATTAGACAACATGTAAACATTCAAACGATTCTCAAATAAACTGGCCAGAAATAAATGTACATACTTCAAATAAATATTTTCAGTATACACTAACATTCTCCCACTTATACTCAAAATATTCTATGTGTACATCAGTGTTTATTTAATCCACTATTACATTAAAAATCTATGTGTCCATCCATCTGACTCCTATCGCTTCCACATGCTTGTCAAAAACCTTGGTTGGCAATCTCTTTGTGAAAGGATCTGCTCGGTTGTCTTCTGATGATATGTGAGCCACAACTATATCCACTCGCTTTACGATTCCTCATATGAGATGATACTTTTGTTCAATATGTTTAGCTGCTTTGTGGTCTCGCGGTTCCTTTGAATTTGCCACAGCACCAATGTTATCACAATACACCGTCAAGCTCCTAGGCAAATTAGGTACCACATCTAAGTCCAAAAGGAAGTTCCTGAACCATACAGCCTCCTTGGCAGCCTCAGAGGCCGCCACGTACAAGGCCTCCATGGTGGAGTCTGCAATGCATTTTTGCTTTACACTCCTCCATATAACGGCTCCACCTCCCAAAGTAAAAACATATCCCGAGGTTGATTTCCTCTTATCCCTATCTGATTGGAAATCTGAATCAGTATATCCTAAAGGAAATAGATCTGAGGCCTTGTAAATTAACATATACTCCTTAGTCCTTCTCAGGTAATTGAGTATAGTTTTTACTGCACTCCAATGTTCCTGACCTAGGTTCGACTGATATCTACTAACCATGCCTACAGCAAAGCAGATGTCAGGCTTCGTACATAACATAGCATACATTAAGCTTCCACATGCTGAAGCATAAGGAACTGCTTTCATGCTCTCTATATCCTTAGGTGTCGAAGGACACTGCTTCTTAGATAGAGCAACTCCATGCTTAAAAGGTAAAAAACCTTTCTTGGAGTTCTGCATGTTAAAACGAGCTAATACTTCATCAATGTAGGGCTCTTGAGATAAAGCCAACATCCTTTTCTTGCGATCCCTTATAACTTTGATCCCAAGGATGTATGTCGCTTCACCTAAGTCCTTCATGTCAAATTGTTTGAACAACCATGCCTTTACTGATGACAACATTTCAACATTGTTTCCAATGAGTAAAATATCATCTACATATAGTACTAGAAAAACCACTACATTACCTTCACTTCTCTTATACACGCACGATTCGCTTGGACTTTGATCAAATCCATATGACTGGACAGTCTGATCAAAAAGAATATTCCAGTCTCTAGAAGCTTGTTTAAGTCCATAAATAGACCTCTTAAGCTTACATATCAGATGCTCTTGGCCTTCCTTAATGAATCCTTTTGGTTGCTGTATATAGATGGTTTCTTCAAGACTTCCATTAAGAAAAGCTGTCTTGATATCCATTTGCCAAATCTCATAATCTAGATGAGCTGCTATAGATAAAAGAATACGGATTGACTTAAGCATGACTACCAGTGAAAAGGTTTCCTCATAATCGATACCTTCTTTCTGAGTATACCCTTTCGCAATAAGTCTTGCTTTCCAGGCTTTCACCTTTTTATCTAATCCCCTCTTTTTCTTGTAGATCCACTTACATCCAATAGGTTTTATACCTTTGGGTGGTTCCACGAGCTCCCAGATTTGATTAGAATACATTGATTCTATCTCAGATTCCATCGCCTTTTGCCAAAGATCTGCATCTTTGTCTTGTACTGCCTCTTCGTATGTACGGGGATCATCATCATGTTCACCAGGGACCAAGTCTGAAGACTCTCCCAAAAACATGAATCTATCAGGCTGTTGAACAACCCTCCCACTACGACGAGGCACTGGTGCGGTATTAGTGACAGGTTGTACATTATGTTGTGGTTGTTCTACTTGTACTACAGCTTCATGGGTATTATTTGTCCCTCCCACTAGTTCCTCTAAAATGACACTACTCATGGGTTTGTGATTCATTATATAGTCCTCCTCCAAGAATCTTGCATTGGTGCTAACAATGACATCCCGATTCTTCGGACTATAAAATAAATATCCTTTCGTTCCCATGGGGTAGCCTACAAACAACTTTACTTCTGTACGAGATTCTAACTTAGTCGCGTTCTTGTTCAGCACATGTGCTGGACAACCCCATATTCGAATATGTCTTAGACTCGGTTTATCCCCAGTCCACAATTCTAAGGGGGTTTTAGGAACCGACTTAGAAGGTACTAAGTTCAGAAGATAAGCTGTTATCTCTAAGGCATGTCCCCAAAATGACTTGGGTAAATCCGAATACCTCATCATCGATCTAACACTCTCTAAAAGAGTCTGGTTCCTTCTCTCTGCTACACCGTTCTGCTGGGGTGTGCCTGGTGCAGTTAACTGGGATTCTATCCCATTTTCTGATAAATATTCCCTAAATTCTCCAAGCAAGTATTCGCCACCATGATCTGATCGTAGTGACTTGATACTTTTATTAAGTCGCTTCTCCGTTTTAGCTTTGTACTCTTTGAACTTATCAAAGCACTCAGATTTACGGCGCAACAAATAAACGTACCCATACCTAGAATAATCATCAATGAAAGTGATGAAATATTCATAACCACCTCTTGCTTGGATATTCATGGGTCCACATAAATCAGAGTGAACCAATTATAATACTTGTTTGGCTCTATTCCCCTTTGCCTTGAAAGGCCTATTAGTCATTTTACCTTCCAAGCAGAATTCACAAACTGGAAATGGCTCCACTGCCAATGAGCTTAAAGACCCGTCTACTACCAGTCTTTGAATCCTCCTCAAGTTAATATGACCTAATCTCAAGTGCCAAAGATATGTTTGGTTCAAACTAGAAGGTTCCTTTCTTTTAGTAGAGTTAGAAGATGTGTTGTTCAATTCCCTAAATTGCAGTTGCAGTGCAGGTTGACTAGGATTAATTATATACAAATTGTCTTGCAATGTACCAAAACATATAATTTGTTTATTCATCATAATAGAAACATTACGATCCAAACAAACATTATAACCATCCAAAGCAAGTTTAGAAACCAAAATTAAATTCCTTCTAAACGAAGGTACATAAAGACAATTGTTCAAAACCAAAATCCTATCAGAACCAAAAGATAAATGAATAACTCCTACTGCAACTACTGCTACTTTCGTAGCATCTCCCATGAACACGTATATCTCACCATCTCTAAGCATTCTGGATAGTTGGAACCCCTGCATAGAATTACAAACATGATCAGTGGCTCCTGTATCTACACACCAAGTGCTCGTAGATATAGCCGCTATAAATGTTTCTGTAACTAGAGAAAGAGACATACCAGTATTGTTTGTCTTCTTAGGAAGAGGACAATCCTGTTTCCAGTGACCTGACTGTTTGCATCTGAAGCACTTTCCCTTAGGCTTTTTCACACCACCTTGAACTCCCACTGCCTTCATAGCTTTCTGTGTCTGAGCCTTTTTCTTCTTCTTAATACCTTTCGGCTTAGAGGAAGAACCTTTCTCAGCCACATTCACTTGAACACTCTGCCGAAATAATCCTTCAGCTGCCTGAAGTTCTGTCAGCAGTTCTGCGAGATTATACTGCCTCTTGTTCATGTTGTAATTCAAGCAGAACTGCTCAAAACTCTTGGACAAGCTCATAAGGATAATGTCAATTTGGGTTTCCCCGTCAAGTTCAGCACCAAGGATTTCTATCTCATTCAGATGCGACATCATCTTGAGAACATGATCCCTTATAGGTGTGCCTTCAGCCATCTGAGTGTTCATTAAAGCCTTCATGGCTACTTGCCTAGCAGCCCTATTCTGATCTCCAAAAAGTTCCTTGAGATTAAAGAGCATATCTGAAGCAGTGGCCATAGACTGATGCTGATGCTGCAATACACCCGACATTGCTGCCAGAATGTAACATCGCGACATCTCATCAGCCTTAATCCACCGTTTATAATACTCTTTCTCATCTTCAGGAGCATCAACAGCAGGCTGTTCAGGCTTGGGTTCATAAGTGCAAAACTTGTACTCCTCAGCAGTCAACACAATGTCCAAATTTCCTTTCCATTCAATATAGTTAGGTCCGGTAAGTTTGTTATCCTTAAGTATGGTGAATAGTGGATTAAAGCCCATTTTATCCTGAGAATCATGCATAAAAACATCACATAAATAAGGGTGCATTAATTATTAAGATCTATTGATTCCTCTAACAATTATTAAAATTTAATGCACTAACATCTAAACACCATAAGCTACTGGTACGCCACGATGTGTGACATGTATACCACCTAATTTTGTTTAAATGTTACTTGGGTCCTATTACTAAACAATATGCCACGTTGGGGTGGACTATATTATTTTTCATAGCTAAGTGTATACCATCATCAAATCTTAAATTATTTGAAATCTATGGAACTTGGTACGCCACGATGGGTGGCGTGTATACCTTCCAATATTCGTAATTTTGCCTTGAATAGAATACTTCAATTCAATATTCATCAATGGTTTGATTTTCAGGTAGTGGAGGAGTCACATCGGTCTCGCTTAAAACCCACAGCCTTACAAGTTCGATGAACTCATTTTTGACAAAATCGCCCCAAATCAGAAATAAAGAAAATCCGTATTTTATTCCTTTTAAAAATTAATTTAAGAAGTTTGTTCTAGTAATTTCTATAACATTCTAGACACCATAAATTACATGCCACGATGGCTGACGTATATATAATTTATATTCGTCTTTATATTAAATTACCTACAACCAATAATGGAGACCATAGGATTTAATTTCATATTAATTCCCTCTCCCACTTAGAATTTTTTATTAAAATTGAGGAATTTTAAAATTAAATGGGGCCCTATGTTGTTATAATTATGTCTAATCATGCATTCAAAATACACACATAATTTTAGCAACATATAACATTTAATTAAAGCAATAAATAAAATTTATGTCCATGTCGTCCTAATTAAGTTAAACATGCAATTTTAAAAGAATTACACACATAATAAATGACACAAATAATCAATAAATTAAAGCAATAATTAAAATTTAATGGAAAAAATTAAAATAAATTTTCCACTATTATGGCCCTTGAAAAAAAATCCAGCTCTCAAAAAAAATCTGCCCCAAGCGCGCCCCGACGCCCCCAGCAGCCCCAGTTGCCGCAGCGGCCCCACCAGCCCCAGCTGCCGCAGCGGCCGCAGCGCGCGCGCGCCTGTTGCTTTTCTGTGAGTTTTGTTTTGATTTTGTTCGATCCAAACATCAACAGCAGCCCCTTGTAATCGCACAGCGGAACAAAAAACTACCGGAATTGATTTCCGATAGCACATAACTATTACAAAATACCCGGAACAATTACAAAAAAAATAGATCTAATACAAAACTAATTTTGTAAAATCTATTCTAACACGATCAACCCTCGTGTAAATTACAACCACGATTAAACCACGTGGAAACCAAAACAAAAATTAACCACGATTAAACCACGTGGGATCCAAACACATAATTAAAATATACATGGCCATAATAGTGGATTAACAACCTGCATCAAAAATAATCCAAGCAAAACACTATATACACGCATATATAATTACGACATGGACATTATATCATAAAACGTAGAACTCATTACCAGGCTCTTGATACCAATTGTTGGGAACCACGGACTTAGGGTGTTACTACGTTTTACGATAAAGATTACGAAAAGAGGATTACCTTGTTAATGGTTGATTCCACGCTCTTCTATTGTATTCCCAAATTCCCTTGAGCGAAGTGTGGCCTCCGCCTTCTCAAGTTATCCTCTCTTCTTGCTCCTTGGTGGCTACAATATATTTTCACACAATTGCCAAGCAAGAAGAGAATAAGAATATATATAGGCTACAATAGGGACCATGGATAATTAGGTTGGGCCTTCTAATTACATCTTGAGCCTAGCCCAATGTAATTAAATATTAATTCAATCCACTAAAGAATTAATATTTGCACTACCTTTTCTAATACCGTAATTTAATTAATTCGGTTCCAATATTATTTGCTTATTAAATTCCCCATGTTTAAAATATCATATGTCCATTAATTAAATAAATTACTGATAATTTATTTAATTAATATCTTTTATCCTTGATCATCCACTCAACCTTTATTTAATTATGCCAGAATAAATTCCACCTGCAGGGTTTCACATAATTAAATCTTTTTGAGCTTTCAAGGGGACATCATTAACCCGAATATTATCAGGACATGGATTCCTTCAATAAATAATATCCACCATGTATATAATTTCATCACCCAAAATATAATGATATAATTCAAAAGAATTATTTCATATATAAATCAAAGCATGTAAATAATATACACGTGTCAATTACTATTTCCGGATTAAGAACCTAAGCATTAATAATAAATGTTGTGAATATTGTGCACTTGATGATTACCTAAACAAAACATCTAAGTAGATTTTACTTAGTGAAATAATGTAGCACTCGACGGATAAGAATTATAGTCCCGACGGATAACTCAGTTTGAGTATCGACGGATGAGTAATTTATTATCCATCGAGTGAGTAGCTTATATAATGATAAGTTTGAAGCACAGTGTTGTATGCACCTTTGTATAGAATCTGTAGTAGCATATAAGTCATTTGACTTTAACTAGATATGCAGAATAGGTTGATTAACTGTACATAAGCAATGTCTTGTAATTCTGTATAAGTGAAATGAAGTCAAGTGCCAAAATAGCTATCAACGGATGCTTAACAAAGCTTCGACGGATGATCAAATGACTTTCAACGGATGTTCAAAATAGCAGTCGACGGATGATCAAGTAAGTCATCGACGGATGATCTGAAAGTCGACGGATGATAATATCAAGATTCAAACATCAGTTGAACAGTGAAAGCTGACACACAGCCGTCGAGATTGGATACAAATACTGTGGAAGCCCATTAACTGGGTAATAAAGGACGAAAAGCAGCAAAGATCAAGACTGTTAGATTTTATATTTATTTAGTTCTTTTGACTTTGTAATCTTGGTAATATATAAAACCAAGAGAGTAGCAAATATAAAATAACTAAGAAAACTAAGTGAGCTTAGAAACAAACACAGAGAAATCTTTGTAAGCACTATCTTTAGCATTTCCTGTGTTCTTAGTTGTTCTATCTTATAAAAGCAACTGTGAGCATTTCTGCACACAGAGTTCTCTCAATATATTAATATATATCTCTGGTGGAATTGTTTAAATCCACCAGAAAGTTTTTAAAGACTCTTGTTTTTAATTACTCTTGTTTTGATTCATTAAAGTTTATTCCGCATTGTGCTAATCAAAACAGATATATCTATAATCGAGTTGAACGTTTTTATTTCAAGAAAAAGATAAAGAATTCCATTCAACCCCCCCCCCTTCTGTAATTCTTGCTATATTGTTAAGGGACTAACAATTGGTATCAGAGCAAGCTCTTAATCTACAAAGAGTTTAAAGATCAAAACAATTCAGCAAGATGAACAAGAAAGATGTTGGAATCAAGATTCCTTTTCTGGATAAAGATAATTACCATCATTGGAAGGTAAAGATGCATCTTCATATACTTTCTCAAGATGAGGCCTATGTGGACTGCATAGAAAGAGGCCCTCATGTTCCAATGAGAGCTGCAACAGGAAATGAACCATCAGTTCCAAAGCCAAGGCATGAATGGTCTGATCCTGATCTTGAACAAGTCAGGAAAGATAAAAAGGCCATGAACATTATGTTCAATGGTGTTGATGCAGATATGTTTGATAACATCATCAACTGCAAGACTGCCAAGGAAGTTTGGGACAAAATACAGATAATCTGTGATAGTACTGAGCAAGTAAGAGAAAATAAAATGCAGCTCCTGATTCAGCAATATGAGCATTTTCACAATGAAGAAAGTGAGTCACTAACTGACATTTTTAGTAGATTCCAAAAGCTACTAAATGCTCTTAAATTGCATGGAAGAGTCTGTCAGACTAAAGACTCCAATCTGAAATTTCTCAGATCTCTTCCAAAGGAATGGAAACCAATGACAGTCTCATTGAGAAACTCACAAGATTATAAGGAGTTTACTTTGGAGAGACTGTATGGCATTCTGAAGACCTATGAGCTTGAAATAGAGCAGGATGAAAGAATGGAGAGAGGAAAGAAGAAAGGAGGATCCATTGCACTAGTTGCTGAACTGGAAAAGGAGAAGGAAGTGAAGACGGAAGCTGTGGAATCAACTTCAAAGGCCTGTGAAAGCAAGGGTAAAGGGCTAGCTGCAGAAAGTGAAGATTCTTTGAGTCAAGATGACATGGAGGACATTGATGAGCACCTAGCATTCCTTTCAAGAAGATTTGCCAAGCTCAAGTTCAAGAAGAACTTTGGAGCTGCCAAGCCAAATAGAAACATGGTGGATAAGTCAAAATTCAAGTGTTTCAAATGTGGCTTGGCAGGGCATTTTGCAAATGAGTGTAGAAAGTCAGATTCTAGTAAGAAGAGATTTGAGTCTGTGGATTATAAGCAAAAATACTTTGATCTACTCAAACAGAAGGAAAGGGCTTTTATTACACAAGAGAATGACTGGGCAGCTGATGGTTTGGATGAAGATGAGGAGATCAGCTATGTCAATCTAGCCCTTATGGCCAAGTCTGATGAAACAGAGACAAGTTCCTCAAGCAATCAGGTAATTACTACAAACCTTGCACATTTATCTAAAGCTGAGTGTAATGATGCAATAAATGACATGTCTATAGAATTGTATCATTTGTGTGTTACACTTAAGTCCCTCACTAAAGAAAATGCTAAAATAAAGAACAACTTGTTTTTGAGTGAGAGGAATAATGTGCTTGAGTGTCAGTTTGTTGAGTTTGAGAAACTAAAAATTGAGTGTAGAATTGCTAAGGAGGAATTAACTGAGTCCTTGAAAAAGAAAGAAATTTTAAAGAAGCAGCTCGATCGTGAACAGGAGGTGATTAAAGCATGGAAAACATCCAGAGATGTTCATGCTCAAATCACCAAGGTTCAAGGAATTGAGTCCTTTTGTGATGAAGCCTGGAAAAAGAATAAGGAGAAACTAGAACCTATTTTGGTAGATGGATTGCTGACAGATGTAGACTCGACGGATGATGAGGACTATCCGTCGGATAACAAAATGTGTTATCCGTGAATGATAAAAATCCTCATCCGTCGGCTGTGAACAAACCCATTAGTAAAGCCAAATTAACCAAGCTAATGAAAAGTATGGGTCTGTTTCCAAGAACTTTGTTTCAGGGGAGTCAAGTCAAGCCAAGAAAGGGAAAAGGCTAATATTGGTCACATGACTGTCAAACAGTTGAGTGACAGACTTGAGAAGATAGAGGTAAAAACAGAAACTAAGGAAAAACAATAGGAATGGTAAAGTAGGGATTAACAAACATAACAACTACACACCTGACAAATATGCTCCTAGAAAAATCTGTGTCAAATGTGGTAGTGTAAATCATTTGTCTGCTAATTGCAAATCTGCCATGCCTACTCCCATGTCTGTTCAGCCTCAATTCTCTAACATGAATGCCATGCCTCCTATGCCTGTTAATGCTATGCCTACACAGAACATGAATGCACAGTTTGCTAATGCCATTTGCACCTAATCCATATTATGTGCATACAATATGCCTCAAATGCCATTTAGCATGCCTTACTGGAATAACATGTTTGCACCAGCACATGCCATTTCCTGTTAGCCAGAACATGCATAATAATTCTGTAGCATCTAGTGGTTTCAAAGGCCCAACCCAAATGACTAAGGAAGAATCTGAAATTCCTAAGTCAAATGAGTTAAAACCTAAGAAACAGAAGAAGAAAGCTAACAAGGCAGGACCCAAGGAAACTTGGGTACCAAAATCAACTTGATTTGATTTTGATGTGTGCAGGGAAATAGAAGGAATCTTTGGTACTTGGATAGTGGTTGTTCAAGACACATGACTGGTGATTCTACCCTGCTCACAGAGTTTGAAGAGAGAGCTGGCCCAAGTATCACTTTTGGAGATGACAGCAAAGGTTATACTGTGCGATATGGCTTGATTTCAAAGGACAATGTCATCATTGAAGAGGTTGCCTTAGTGGATGGTCTCAAACACAATATGTTGAGTATCAGCCAGCTTTGTGATAAAGGCAACTCAGTAACCTTCAACAAAGATGTAACACCCCCAGATCCGGGGTCGGGGATCCGGGTCATCACGGTCTTTCTTTCCACAATATCACTTCACTTAGTTAATAATAAACAACCTTATGCTGTGACCCCACACTAACACACATCACAACCCGTTATAGTCTCAGAGATGAAATTCAAATAAGTACAAGTCTTTGAATCCACAATTTAAAAGTTATTACAACCCAAAATGATTACTTGATAAATTTACAGTTAATTGCCATTATCTGTCACAAGTTATAATTATACATAATTTGATTCTCAAAAATAGAATGCCCGATCTACCAATAGATCTACCTCTGCAGCTATAGCAGCCACAATATCATCGGAAGACGCGGGACGCTTCCCACGCGCTTGCGCTGGGTCTGCTGGAGTCTGGCCATCTTTCCTAACTGTTGTTGTGTGATGAAGAAATAAAGCAAGAGTGAGCCTTACAGCTCGCAAGATAATATATAGTGATACAATAAATAAGTATCTAATTACATCTTGAGCCTAGCCCAATGTAATTAAATATTAATTCAATCCACTAAAGAATTAATATTTGTACTACCTTTCCTAATACCGGAAATTAATTAATTCAGTTCCAATATTATTTGCTTATTAAATTCCCCATGTTTAAAATATCATATGTCCATTAATTAAATAAATTACTGATAATTTGTTTAATTAATATCTTTTATCCTTGATCATTCACTCAACCATTATTTAATTATGCTAGAATAAATTCCACCTGCAGGGTTCACATAATTAAATCTTTGTGAGCTTTCAAGGGACATCATTAACAGCGAATATTATCAGGACATGAATTCCTTCAATAAATAATATCCACCCATGTATATAATTCCATCACCCAAAATATAATGATATAATTCAAAAGAAGTATTTCATATATAAATGAAAGCATATCAAATAATATACACGTGTCAATGTACTATTTCCGGATATAAGAACCTAAGCATTAATAATAACATAGAATCTTAGTTCTCCTTCTTAATCAGTATTAAGGGAACAATTTAATTTGATCCTGTTCAATATACACAAAGTATACTAGCATTATTTATTAGTCAATATAAACTAATCTAAATAATACTACAGCCATACCAGTGGATTGTCCAATACCACCTGTGCTGTGAACCTTATTTATATATAACCGTATTTAACAATCTAATATTCTGTATCCCATTTGATACTAGATTGTTCACAATATATAATATTAGACAACATGTAAACATTCAAATGATTCTCAATTAAACTGGCCAGAAATAAATGTATATACTTCAAATAAATATTTTCAGTATACACTAACAATCTCCCACTTATACTCAAAATATTCTATGTGTATATCAGTGTTTATTTAATCCACTATTACATAAAAATCTATGTGTCCAACCATACAGCCTCCTTGGCAGCCTAAGAGGCCGCCACGTACTCGGCCTCCATGGTGGAGTCTGCAATGCATTTCTACTTTACACTCCTCCATATAACGGCTCCACCTCCCAAAGTAAAAACATATCCTGGGGTTGATTTCCTCTTATCCCTATCTGATTGGAAATCTGAATCAGTATATCCCAAAGGAAATAGATCTGAGGCCTTGTAAATTAACATATACTCCTTAGTCCTTCTCAGGTACTTGAGTATAGTTTTTACTGCACTCCAATGTTCCTGACCTGGGTTCGACTGATATCTACTAACCATGCCTACAGCAAAGCAGATGTCAGGCCTCATACATAAAATAGCATACATAAGCTTCCACATGCTGAAGCATAAGGAACTGCTTTCATGCTCTCTAATATACTTGAGGTCGAAGGACACTGCTTATTAGATAGAGCAACTCTATGCTTAAAAGGTAAAAACTTCTTGGAGTTCTGCATGTTAAAACGCGCTAATACTTCATCAATGTAGGGCTCTTGAGATAAAGCCAACATCCTTTTCTTCCGATCCCTTATAACTTGGATTCCCAAGTATTGTATGCCGCTTCCCCTAAATCCTTCATGATCAAATATATTGAACAAACCATGCCTTTACTGATGACAATATCTCACATTGTTTCCAAATAGTAAAATATCATCTACATATAGTACTAGAAAAACCACTGCATACCTTCACTTCTCTTATACACGCACGATTCGCTTGGACTTGATCAAATCCCATATGACTGGACTGCCTGATCAAAATGAATATTCCAGTCTCTAGAAGCTTGTTTAAGTCCATAAATAGACCTCTTAAGCTTACATACCAGATGCTCTTGGCCTTCCTTAATGAATCCTTTGGTTGCTGCATATAGATGGTTTCTTCAAGACTTCTATTAAGAAAGCTGTCTTGACATCCATTTGCCAATCTCATAATCGAGATGAGCTGCTATATGAAAAAGAATACGGATTGACTTAAGCATGACTACCGGTGAAAAGGTTTCCTCATAATCGATACCTTCTTTCTGAGTATACCCTTTCGCAACAAGTCTTGCTTTCCAGGCTTTCACCTTTTATCTAATCCCCTCTTTTCTTGTAGATCCACTTACATCCAATAGGTTTTATACCTTTGGGTGGTTCCAACGAGCTCCCAGACCTGATTAGAATACATTGATTTCTATCTCAGATTCTATCGCCTTTTGGCCTAAGATCTGCATCTTTGTCTTGTGCTGCCTCTTCGTATGTACGGGGATCATCATCATGTTCACCAGAGACCAAGTCTGAAGACTCACCTAAAAAACACTGAATCTATCAGGCTGTTGAATAACCCTCCCACTATGACGAGGCACTGGTGCGGTATTAGTGACAGGTGTACATTATGTTATGGTTTTCTACTTGTACTACAGCCTTCATGGGTAGTATTTTTCCCTCCCACTAGTTCCTCTAAAACGACACTACTCATGGGTTTGGTGATTCATTAATATTCCTCCTCTAAGAATCTTGCATTGGTGCTAACAATGACATCCCGATTCTTCGGACTATAAAATAAATATCCTTTCGTTTCCCATGGGGTAGCCTACAAACAACCTTACTTCTGTACGAGATTCTAACTTAGTCGCGTTCTTGTTCAGCACATTGATGGATAACCCCATATTCAAATATGTCTTAGACTCGGTTTATCGCGCCCGGTCCACAATTCTAAGGGGGTTTTAGGAACCGACTTAGAAGGTACTAAGTTCAGAAGATTAGCTGTTGTCTCTAAGGCAGGTCCCCAAAACGACTTGGGTAAATCCGAATAACTCATCATCGATCTAACACTCTCTAAAAGAGTCCGGTTCCTTCTCTCTGCTACACTGTTCTGCTGGGGTGTGCCTGGTGCAGTTAACTGGGATTCTATCCCATTTTCTGATAAATATTCCCTAAATTCTCCAAGCAAGTATTCGCCACCACGATCTGATCGTAGTGACTTGATACTTTTATTAAGTCGCTTCTCCGTTTTAGCTTTGTACTCTTTGAACTTATCAAAGCACTCAGACTTACGGTGCAATAAATAAACGTACCCATATCTAGAATAATCATCAATGAAAAGTGACGAAATATTCATAACCACCTCTTGCTTGGATATTCATGGGTTCACATAAATCAGAGTGAACCAATTCTAACAGTTGTTTGGCTCTATTCCCTTTTGCCTTGAAAGGCCTATTAGTCATTTTACCTTCCAAGCAGGATTCACAAACTGGAAATGGCTCCACTGCCAATGAGCTTAAAGGCCCGTCTACTACCAGTCTTTGAATCCTCCTCAAGTTAATATGACCTAATCTCAAGTGCCAAAGATATGTTTGGTTCAAACTAGAAGGTTCCTTTCTTTTAGTAGAGTTAGAAGATGTGTTGTTCAATTCCCTAAATTGCAGTTGCAGTGCTGGTTGACTAGGATTAATTATATACAAATTGTCTTGTAATGTACCAGAACATATAATTCGTTTATTTCATCATAATAGAACATTACGATCCAAACAAACATTATAACCATCCAAACCAAGTTTAGAAATTGAAATTAAATTCCTTCTAAAAGAAGGTACATAAAGACAATTATTCAAAACCAAAAGATAAATGAATAACTCCTACTGCAACTACTGCTACTTTCGTAGCATCTCCCATGAACACGTATATCTCACCATCTCTAAGCATTCTGGATAGTTGGAACCCCTGCATAGAATTACAAACATGATCAGTGACTCCTGTATCTACACACCAAGTGCTCGTAGATATAGCCGCTATAAATGTTTCTGTAACTAGAGAAAGAGACATATCAGTATTGTTTCTCTTCTTAGAAAGAGGACAATCCTGTTTCCAGTGACCTGACTGTTTGCATCTGAAGCACTTTCCCTTAGGCTTTTTCACACCACCCTGAACTCCCACTGGCTTCACAGCTTTCTGTGTCTAAGCCTTTTTCTTCTTCTTAATACCTTTCGGCTTAGAGGAAGAACCTTTCTCAGCCACATTCACTTGAACACTCTGCCGAAATAATCCTTCAGCTGCCTGAAGTTCTGTCAACAGTTCCGCGAGACTATACTGCCTCTTGTTCATGTTGTAATTCAAGTGAAACTGCTCAAAACTCTTGGACAAGCTCATAAAGATAATGTCAATCTGGGTTTTCCCGTCAAGTTCAGCACCAAGGATCTCTATCTGATTCAGATGCGACATCATCTTGAGAACATGATCCCTTACAGGTGTGCCTTCAGCCATCTGAGTGTTCATTAAAGCCTTCATGGCTACTTGCCTAGCAGCCCTATTCTGATCTCCAAAAAGTTCCTTGAGATTAAAGAGCATATCCGAAGCAGTGGCCATAGACTGATGCTGATGCTGCAAAACACCCGATATTGCTGCCAGAATGTAACATCGCGACATCTCATCAGCCTTCATCCACCGTTTATAATACTCTTTCTCATCTTCAGGAGCATCAGCAACAGGCTGTTCAGGCTTAGGTTCATAAGTGCAAAACTTGTACTCCTCAGCAGTCAACACAATGTCCAAATTTCGTTTCCATTCAATATAGTTAGGTCCGGTAAGTTTGTTATCCTTAAGTATGGTGAATAGTGGATTAAAGCCCATTTTATCCTGAGAATCATGCATAAAAACATCACATAAATAAGGGTGCATTAATTATTAAGAGCTATTGATTCCTCTAACAATTATTTAAAATTAAATGCACTAACATCTAAACACCATAAGTTTCTGGTACGCCACGATGTGTGACATGTATACCACCTAATTTTGTTTAAATGTTACTTCTGTCCTATTACTAAACAATATGCCACGTTGGGGTGGACTATATTATTTTTCATAGCTAAGTGTATACCATCATCAAATCTTAAATTATTCGAAATCTATGGAACTTGGTACGCCACGATGGGTGGCGTGTATACCTTCCAATATTCGTAATTTTTCCTGGAATAGAATACTTCAATTCAATATTCATCAATGGTTTGATTTCCAGGTAGTGGAGGAGTCACATCGGTCTCGCTTAAAACCCACAGCCTTACAAGTTCGATGAACCCGTTTTTGACAAAATCGCCCCAAATCAGAAATAAAGAAAATCAGTATTTATTCCTTTTAAAATTTATTAATTTAAGAAGTTTGTTCTAGTAATTTCTATAACATTCTAGACACCATAAATTACATGCCACGATGGGTGACGTATATATAATTTATATTCGTCTTTATGTTAAATTACCTACAACCAATAATGGAGACCATGGGATTTAATTTCATATTAATTCCCTCTCCCACTTAGAATTTTTTTATTAAAATTGAGGAATTTTAAAATTAAATGGGGCCCTATGTTGTTATAATTATGTCTAAATATGTATTCAAAATACACACATAATTTTAGCAACATATAACATTTAATTAAAGAAATAAATAAAATTTATGTTCATGTCGTCCTGATTAAGTTAAACATGCAATATTAAAAGAATTACACACATAATTAACGACACACATAATCAATAAATTAAAGCAATAATTAAAATTTAATGGAAAAAATTAAAATAAATTTTCCACTATTATGGCCCTTGAAAAAAATCCAGCTCTCAAAAAAAATCTGCCCCAAGCGCGCCCCGACGCCCCCAGCAGCCCCAGCAGCCCCAACTGCCGCAGCTGCCGCAGCAGCCCCAGCAGCCCCAGCAGCCCCAGCTGCCCCAGCAGCCCCAGCTGCCCCAGCTGCCCCAGCAGCCCCAGCTGCCCCAGCTGCCCCAGCAGCCCCCGCACCACAGCAGCCCCAGCAGCCCCAGCAAAACAAAAAATAACCACGATTAAACCACGTGGGATCCAAACACATAATTAAAATATATATGGCCATAATAGTGGATTAACAACCTGCATCAAAACCAATACAAGCAAAACACTATATACACGCATATATAATTACGACATGGACATTATATCATAAAACGTAGAACCCATTACCAAGCTCTTGATACCAATTGTTGGGAACCACGGACTTAGGGTGTTACTATGTTTTACGATAAAGATTACGAAAAGAGGATTACCTTGTTAATGGTTGATTCCACGCTCTTCTATTGTATTCTCAAATTCCCTTGAGCGAAGTGTGGCCTCCGTCTTCTCAAGTTATCCTCTCTTCTTGCTCCTTGGTGGCTACAATATGTTTTCACACAATTCCAAGAAAGAAGAGAATAAGAATATATATAGGCTACAATAGGGACCATGGATAATTAGGTTGGGCCTTCTAATTACATCTTGAGCCTAGCCCAATGTAATTAAATATTAATTCAATCCACTAAAGAATTAATATTTGCACTACCTTTCCTAATACCGTAATTTAATTAATTCGGTTCCAATATTATCTGCTTATTAAATTCCCCATGTTTAAAATATCATATGTCCATTAATTAAATAAATTACTGATAATTTATTTAATTAATATCTTTTATCCTTGATCATCCACTCAACCTTTATTTAATTATGCCAGAATAAATTCCACATGCAGGGTTTCACATAATTAAATCTTTTTGAGCTTTCAAGGGGACATCATTAACCCGAATATTATCAGGACATGGATTCCTTCAATAAATAATATCCACCATGTATATAATTCCATCACCCAAAATATAATGATATAATTCAAAAGAATTATTTCATATATAAATCAAAGCATGTAAATAATATACACGTGTCAATTACTATATCCGGATTAAGAACCTAAGCATTAATAATAACATAGAATCTTAGTTCTCCTTCTTAATTAGTATTAAGGGAACAATTCTAAATTTGATCCTGTTCAATATACACAAAGTATACTAGTATTATTTATTAGTCAATATAAACTAATCTAAATAATACTACAGCCATACCAGTGGATTGTCCAACACCACCTGTGTTGTGAACCTTATTATATTATATAACCGTATTTAACAATCTAATATTCTGTATCCTATTTGATACTAGATTGTTCACAATATATAATATTAGACAACATGTAAACATTCAAATGATTCTCAAATAAACTGGCCAGAAATAAATGTACATACTTCAAATAAATATTTTCAGTATACACTAACAAGTTCTCCCATCATGCTCATTTCATATTTACTTTGCATTAACTTAGCAAACTTTTTACAAAGCTTATCATCTGTAGATCCAAATATAATATCATCTACATAAATTTGAACAAGTATTGTAGAGCCATTAACATTTCTAAAGAAAAGAGTTTTGTCAACAGTACCTCTTGTGAAGTGATTATCTAGAAGAAATTTTGACAAAGTCTTATACTAGGCATTCTAACTCCTTTTTGTTTTTCTTCCAGGCATTCTCACAGAATAATTCAATTCCCTGAACCTTGACAATCTGAGCACTAACATCCCTAGATGTTTTCCAGGCCTTGATTACCTCTTGCTCACTTTTTAACTATTTAGAAAGAATTTCTACTTTCTTAACAGCTTCTTCTGGTTCACCCTCAACAGTCAAGCATTTAATTTTAATCTTTTGAAGCTCAATTACCTGATTCTCTAACACAACATTCCTATCACTTAAAAATAATTATTCTCTTTGATTCTTGTGTTTTCTTTAGCTAGTGATTTAAGGGAAACACGCAAATGATATAATTCATTGGACATATCATTTATTGCTTCATTGCATTCAATCTTAGAAAGCTGAGAGAGATCAGTAGTAATTATCTGGTTGCTTGATGAACTAGTTTCATTTTCATCAAAATTAGCCATCAGGGCTAGGTTGACATATTACATATCATCATCTTCATTAGCTCCATCTGCTGCCCAATCATCTTGAGTCAAAAAAGCTCTTTCCTTTTGTTTGAGCAAATCAAAATACTTCTTTTTGTAATCAACTTTCTCAAATTTCTTCTTATCAGAGGTTGGCTTCCTGCACTCATTGGCAAAGTGTCCACTAATGCCACAGTTATAACATTTGAACTTAGATTTGTCCACCATGTTTTTGTTTGACTTAGTGAATTTTGTATTTTTCCTGAATTTCATCTTTGCAAACCTCCTGGACAGAAAAGCTAGATGTTCATCAACATCATCAGAGTCATCTTGACTGGAATTGTCTTCATCCTCAGCTACTTGCTCCTTTCCCTTGCTTGATTTTGATTTGCTTGTGCCAATTTTAAGATTTGGCATTGTCTTTTCCTCATTCCTGGATTTAATCTTCTCATTATCAGCTACAAGTGCAACTGATCCTCATTTTCTCTTTCCCTTTTCCAACAGCTCATCTTGCTCCATCTCAAGTTCATATGTCTTCAAAATTCCATATAATCTTTCAAGTGTGAAGTCCTTATAATCTTGAGAATTTCTTAGAGAAACAGTCATAGGCTTCCATTCCTTTGGTAGAGAACTCAGAAATTTTAAATTGGAGTCCTTAACTTGGTACACTCTGCCATACAGCTTCAATCCATTCAACAGTTTCTGAAATCTGTTGAAGGTGTCATTCAATGATTCTCCTTCTTCAAAATGAAAATATTCATCCTGTTGAATGAGAAGCTGCATTTTGTTTTCTCTAACTTGCTCAGTACCTTCATAGATAAGTTGCACAGTATCCCAAATTTCCTTAGCAGTTTGGCTGTTAATGACATTGTCAAACATATCTTGATCTGGGCCATTAAACAGAATGTTCATGGCTTTCTTGTCCTTGTGAACCTCTTCAATATCTTCAACAGTCCATTCTGCTTTTGGCTTGGGAATAGACTGTCCAACAGCAACTGTTGCAGTAGCAGCTGTGGCCACCTTGTGAGGGATGTGAGGACCATTTTCAATGCAGTTGATGTAGCTTTCATCTTGACAGAGAAGATGTAAATGCATCTTCACTTTCCAGTGATGATAGTTATCTCTTTCCAGGATTGGAATCTTTACACCAATATCCTTCTTACTCATGACGTTAGCAGAATAGATCTTTAAACTCTTTGTATGTTAAGAGCTTGCTCTGATACCAATTGTTATTCCCAGTGAACTAACAATAAGATTTACAGAAGGGGGGTTGAATATAAATCTCAAAACTTTTTCAAGTTTTGAGCAGTTTCTAGGCTATGTGTTTTGATGAACAAGTGTGTGCGAATTGCTTTCAGGTAATGCAGACAGATATATATATTCAAACACAAATGTAAAGAACACAACAGACTTAAAAACTTTTCTAGTGAATTTGTTGTTCCACTAGAGATGTGTTATTTCAGAAAATCTGTGATTCAAAGAATTAAATCACAGCTGCGTCCTAGTACAAACTAGATGATTTTCTCTCTGGATTTTTCTAAACAGCTCTGGAAAATTCACATCTAATTACTAGCTGCTACTTGGTTTATATATTACCAAGTTTACAAGTGAAGATAAAACTGTAAAATACAAACAAAAGATTCTTCACATGTTTCTTCTTCATTTCTCTATCCAATGCAATTTAGGTTTAGCTATGAATCTTTGAATACATCCTTGTTTGCACCAGAATGGAAATGCTGCATTTTCTTGATTCCTCCTAGAGGCTGCCACATTCCAGTTTGTCTCTGTCAACCCATGTGCCTCTGTCAGCTTATGAATTGTCACTATCAACTGCTATTGAACTAAGCATCTCTTGAAGCTTTCATCCGTTGATGCTTTATCTGTTGAAGCTTTATCCGTTGAAGCTTTATCCGTTGATGCATTTAGCAGTTGAAGCACTCATCCGTTGAAGCACTCATCCGTTGATGGATGTTATCCGTTGAAGCTTTAGAGACATTCGTTGAAGCTTTGTTTCTCATCCGTTGAAGGACTTTAATATCAGTTGATGCTACTTCACTTATACAAAATTACAAGGCATGAAATATTTACAATTAGCCCTCCTATTTGCATATCCACTAGTAGTTAACATGACTGATAATTTCCCTCAACATCTAAGAATTACAACTTAAATACAGAGAATGAAATGTGCTACAATACTAAACTTATTTCTAAGTAAAGTTACTCCTTCAACGGATAGCCAAAATGGTCTTATCCGTTGAGGCTACAAACACTAGATTTCTACTTAAGTGTTTTGTTTAACTTATCATCAAACTGATACACATATTCCAAACAAATGTTCTTGATTAATTTTTAGGGGTTTCTTATTTAGGGATTAACAGACGTTGAAAGTTTGTGGGTTTTGTTCCCCTTGGAACTTAGAATCGATTCATGTATAGCTATTTAACAGACGATTCCTGGTTTGAACGGAGTTATCTTTTAAATTTTTCGCCAAATTTTATAAAACTCGCCGGCGGCGAGTTTTCCCTGGATTCTTACGGTTGATTTATGGCTTGTCTGATGGATTGAATTGCATAAATAAGTTCCTGATGTCGTAATCTACAATTCCCCATTATTCTTTCGCGTTTCTGGACCGTAATTAAGCTTGACGGAAATCTTGAAGTCACCGGCAATGGCGACGCCGGCGACTGGTTGAAGATGGTGGTCAGACTACAGTTTGACCTCTGTAGTTTGATCAACCTTACAATTTAGTCCCTGTGTTTTAAAAGTTTTTAAAAATAAGATTTCTGTTTACAAAACTTTTAAAATTAAGATTTGTGTTTTAAATATTTTCAAAAATAGGATTTCTTTTTATAAAATGATTTTTGAAAATAGTTTTAATTATTTAAATTTCTAAAAATCATTTATTTTAATTCCAAAATTCATTTTTAATTCAAAAATAAATCTAAATTACTTAGTTAATTAATTTTAATTAATAATTAATTGATTATTGATCAATTAATTTAAAAATTAATTGATTAATTAGTTTAATTATTTATTAATTGATTATTTATTTGGATTTAAATTATTTTTAAATGATTTTAAAATTCCGAAAAATAGTTTCGAGCTTTATAATATTATTTAACTTGTTTTCAAGGCTCGATAATTATTAACAAATTATTTTAAAGCCAGATTTGGCCAACCGAACCCTGTTTATTGCTTTAAAATTCATCCAGCGGCCTATTTTGACTCCAAAAAATGTTTTAAAAATCATATTAAATACCCGAAAGACTGTTTATGACCCAAAACTTCCTTATAAATGAAATTTCATTGATTGTTTGATGTGCTATGTGTTATATATGACTTGTTTGTTTGACTGTCGGACTAGGTGATCAATGTTTACTTATTTTTTTAGCATAACTTTCAGTCCGTTAATCGGATTTGGGTAAAACGAAGGGTAGATAGAACTGTATACCGAATAGAATCGTATGAGTTGAGTATTGATAGATACTTATGATATATGAATAGAAGAGACCAGGCGTAGGAAAGGGAAGCAAGTAGTCGAGGAGTAAGAGATTGTGATTGGAAGTTAGTGAAGTATAGCGGTCTAATATCAGGCAAGTGTTCTGAACTTTCTCGAGATATATTGTGAATAACTGATAGTTCTGTTTTATATTACAAGTCCTTTGAAGCACTGAACCCTAAACCTTGATTCCAGTTATTGATCTTTGAACCGCAAACCTTATTCTTTCTGAACCATTGATTGTTGAATACCTGAATACGAACCACAGATATATGATACTACTCCACAAACACATATAAAATAAATACCAAACACTGAATCCAGATTTACTTATATACTCAAACCATTATACCATATACACTGAAAGACCGAATCCCTTTTTAAACTTGAAACTTTGATTCTTTTATTATCCGATTCTTTCACCAGCTGATAGACATCCTTTGGAATTGCTATTTGTTTCCTTGCGAAGATTGAAACCCATCTCATGATTGAAATCTCCCATGTTGATTATGATTCTGTTTATTGCTTTACATTATTTATTCTATTATTGTGATATAATTGGATTGTTTTATAAAATATGGACCAGATTCGTGCTCAGACCAGATTGGTGGTCAAGTTAGGTCAATGTGTGCCTTGGATCCAGTAATTAGAGCAGAGTTGTGTGCCTTGCTCGGGGTTAGTGCATGATTGATCAGCATCCTAACCTTGGTTTTTAAAATGAATATATAATGTCCAATTCTATATCATTATTCATTGTTCACTTGATACCTCAAATCACTTCACTTGATCATTTTATTCTCAGTATTGTCAATGTGACTTGCTGAGCTAGTTAGCTAATTTGTGCGATGTTATTTATGTTCTTTTCTAGTTAAGAAGGAACTTGTTGGTAGCAAGGATCCCCAATCCATTGCGAGAGCTAGGGGTCCAGGTTGATCGAGTTAAGCTAGCTGACAGCTTTTGAGATAGTTTAAGTTTGTAAAGTTTGTAATAATGTTTAATATTCAGTTGTAAGTTTGAATAGTTGGGATTTGGGCGTTTGTAATATAAGTGTGTATGTGTGGCTTGTGTGCATACTTTAACCTGTTGCGATCCGTGGTAGTTGGTAAGTAGGGTCACTGTAATACCCCCAAATCCGGGGTCGGGGATCCGGGTTGTCACGAGTTCCATTTCCCTTAACAACACCCAATCTTAATAAATAATCAACTACTCTGTACTGTGACCCCACAATAAACACACACACCACAAGTTATAGTCTCAGAGATGAATATCCAAAAATAATCACAAGTCGTTTTATTCCACAATTATATGCCAATACACCTTAAACAGGTTTCTGAATAAATTTACATTTCTTTGCCATTATTACAATTCATAAATATACATAATCTGATACATCAAAAGTTGAAAGCCTAGCCTATTGGTAGTTCCTACCTCAGCTATGGCGGCATCAGTGCTTCTAGAAAACTGCGGAACGTCTCCTATCCTCTTGCGAATCGGGAGCTTGGTCCGGTTCATCTTGTCTATCTGATGTTGTGTGATAAAAGAAGAAAGCAAGGGTGAGCAGCAAGCCCACCAAAATAATATGTATAATGATTAATAATATATGAGCCTTCTCATAGTACTCATGAAAGTCTTGGTCAAAAGAAATGAACCAAGTTAATATCTTAATGCGATGAAGTCGCAAAATATTCAGTATATATATACACATATACTTTTCAAAATATGGGAAGTCCTCTTCCATGCATAATACACACAGAGTTCCAGTGTATAACTGTATAAAAATATCGTTGCAAGGTGATCTCATATATCTAACCTTGTCTCAACGTTTTTCTGAAAATCTTTGTCATGCATAAGATAATCATTTACTAGATATAAGTTTAAAAGATGAAGTTACAAGATACTCCAATATACTTATATCTTTTCCAAATACTACTTGAACTACCACCGTTCAAGTTATAATTAGTTTCAAAAGTTCATCACACTGATGAGACTACAAGATAAGACTTGAATAGATTCAATCTTTGAAATATTTGAAGGAAATGAAGTTATGATATACTTCATTAAGTACCGATATATATATACACCTATATATATACATACGTTTCCTGAAAACCTCTGTCATGTAAAGTATGAACAGAATTGCAATATCCAATAAATTTGGAAAGGAAAGAATTTTGGCATAAACCTGATATCTTGCTGATCAGGCAAAGATACCAATAAGTAACCTTTTCTACTATTAGATGGACGAATTCCCCACTGGTCATCACCCTGGCCGCAATAGGACCTTATGCTGGACTGCCACTCAGCCACTTACGCATTTGATGGACTCCCACTGAGCCACTTACACTTTCATGGATGCCCACTGAGCCCATGTTGCTTATGCCGACTCAAATAGATGAACTTACTTCCCGAACGATGGGCAAGTAATCAAGATGTTTTCTCAAACAGCAACCTCGTTGCGAATGTAAAATACACCACTGAGCCGGATCCCTCAAGTTTTGAACGAGTATTTAAATCCCCTTTAAAAGGAAGATCTTAAATATAAAAATGAGTTTTGGGATCCGCTCTAACTTTTAAAAATCATTTTGAAGAATCGAAAACATTTTAAAGAGTGTTTGGAGTAATGCTGATTTAATGAAATAAATCAGTCCCAATATATTAGAAAATATCTGAATATTATTATTTAAATAATATTCCCATAAAGAATAATCTTTATAAAAATAATTGAAGTAGAAGTTTTAAAACTTATACTTGAAATGAGTATTAAATAACCAAAGATATACTTATACGAAAGTACTATCTTTATTTGAATAATCAAATATAAGTTTGATTATCGACACCTTATTCTTTAATAAAATAAAGAATATATCTCAGCAAATAATCGGAGTCATAGATCCTCAAATGAATATTCAAATAATATTCATTAAATAATATAAACTGAGTCATAAGCCCTCGAATTAATATTCAAATAATATTCAATAAATAATATAAAGGAGTCATAAGCCCTCGAATGAATATTCAAATAATATTCAAATAATAAAATAAAAGAGTCATAAGTCCTCAGATGAATACTCAAATTAATATTCAATTATGTAAAATAAAGGTATCGAATAAACCTTATTCGATCCATAGTTTTAAAAACTATATCCATATATATATAAATATATATATATATAATATACTCGGGAACATCGACTCCCGGTTTAGAAATATGTTCACCTTTTATCCCCTATACTAAGGGTATACGCAACTACTTGCTTATTTCTAGCATAGGTATTATGCAACTATAAGCATTGAAATCAATAGATAGATAACCAGATTACGAAACAGACATGCATATATACCATATCAGCATGCTCCAATATATCGCAAAATTGCTAATAACAATCATGCACTATCACAAGATAATGCATATACATATATTTACATCACAACAACAGTATATCGGGTAGAAAACTTGCCTGAGCGACTGGGGGTTACGAATGGCTCGGGATGAGCCTGGTAACCTATAAACAACAAGTAAGTTGGAATTAAACCAAAGTCACTTGTAAATCTATACTCTAACCAACTCAGACTCTAACGCTCGTTTTGCGCTTACTGATTCTCTTAAGTCACTCGAGTACCCTCGGCTCCACCATTTTTAATAATTTAACCTTTACGAGTTTTAAGGCGATTCCTTCGCGAGTGTCTTACCAACTGCCTAACACACTTACCATAAATGTTTCATGCATTAATTAACCCTTTTTGGTCTTTAACCTATGTTTCAAAGTAAGGCGAGGGGAAAAGTTTCGTTCGCGAAACGCCGTTACTTGAAACGGTCGTTTCTCCTAAACCGTGCATCGGAATCGAACGAACTACATATCAAAACGAAGCTCGTAACATGAGATATCTAAACATGGCAGTGGTCATAATCTAGCAGGGGGTTCTCGGGTCCTAATGTTATGCACAAAAACAGTCCAAGAAAATCGGACGTTACGACGGCTATGTTTACGCGATTACCAATATTTAAACTACTCCAATTAACCACCAACCAACTCATAACCATCAATACAACAAAACTTCACCTAAACCATACCACATCAGTCCATAATCTCCAAGGTTTTCAACTCAAACAACCACAATCACGACCTATGAACTATAATCAAGCTTCAATTACCAAAAACACTTCCAAATCAAACCAAACTACTAATAATCACAATCCATGCTTCTCATTTCACAACACCAACCATTAAACTTACTAACAAATAAAGTAAAGGCTAGGGTTTGAAGTTTATACCTTCCTTGGGAGGTGTTAAGTTGCTAGGAAGCCTTAGGGAGCCTCCTACAAGCTTGATCTTTCCAAAGAAATCAAGAACACAAAGTTAGGCTTTGAAGTTTCTAAAAGTCCGATTTAAAGAACTGTAAAAATGAGGGTCTTACCATGATTATTTGGACGAGACTTGTGAACAAGAGTTGTAGGCCATCTCAATACCTTTCCAATGAGCTATAGAACACAATATTTGAGTGAGAAATGAAGGAGATACAGCAGTTTTAGTGTTCTGGTTCTGTTTTGGCCGAGAGCAT
Source organism: Apium graveolens (assembly GCF_009905375.1). Taxonomy (NCBI): domain Eukaryota; kingdom Viridiplantae; phylum Streptophyta; class Magnoliopsida; order Apiales; family Apiaceae; genus Apium; species Apium graveolens. The sequence goes on along the minus strand of NC_133656.1, from coordinate 30,915,876 downwards.
GAAGAACAATGCCTTGGTTTCTTTTTGATTTTGATGAAAAATGATTTGCTTGGCTTGGTTGGTTTGATTTTTGTGTTTGTTTTAGTAAATTACCTAGTTGCCCTTGATTTTGTGTGGTTAAAAAGCCACCACATCTCCTTCCTTCCCATGTCATGCTTGTGTCATCCTCATGATGTCATCCTCCCCTCCTTGTCCTCTTCTCATTGGTTGGGTGACATCATCCTCTCTAATCCCTTTGATTAACTTCCTAATTGTTTGCCTAATGACCACTGATATGTTATACGGTTCGCTTAACTTTCGTTTTCGTTTATCGTTTGAAGGATCATACCCGGGATCTTATTACTTAGGTTCCCTTAACCTTTCTCAATATATTATATTCCTTTTATGATCCTCTCCTATAATCCTTTAATTTAAATCTTTTTTATCCTGTTACCTTTTTCTCAAATCTTTCCGTATCTAGTGTATTTCCGGGAAAAATCAAAGTGTTCGGATTTGGATTCTGACGATCTTTACATACACTTATATCCCATATAAAGTACTAATAAAATCTCAGAATATTCATATCAGAACCCCTACATAGTGTGGCATGAAAAGTTTTCTCATTCAGCAAAAACACTATTCATAAGGGTTTCAAAAATTTCCCAAAATTGGGGTTATTACAGTCTCCCCTCCTTAAAAGGATTCCGTCCCGGAATCAGATAGAAAATGAATAGGGATACTCTCTTAGCATTGCACTTTCTAACTCTCGAGTAAATTTTCCCATATTGTGGTTCTACCATCAAACTCTTACTAGTTGGATAACCCTTCTCCTAAGCACTCGTTCCTTTTTACTCTATACCCTTCCTGGTTGCTCCATATAGGTTACGTCTGGTTGCATGTCTATGCGCTCATATGCCCCTATTTGTCTGGCATCCGAATTACACTTCCTTAACATTGATATGTGGAACATATTATGAACTTGCTACAGGTTCGGGGGTAGGGCTAGCTCATATGCTAACTTCCCAAAGGTCTTAATATATCCAAGGGTCCAACAAATTGTAGACTTAGCTTTCCTTTCTTTCCGAACCTCATCAATCCTTTTTCAAGGGTTTCCAAGGGGATACCTATAACATTACTAGGCCCCTTATTTCATACTCTTTGTCCTTTTTGAGTCAAATCAGCATACCTCTTATTTCCATCTTGGGTTACTACCAGCCGTCCTCTGATTAGATCTATTATATCCCTGGTCCTTTGGACTACTGCGGGTCCGAGCATCTTGCGCTCTACAACTTTATCCTAACATAAGGGAGATCGACATTATCTTCCCTCAAGGATCTCATAAGGTGACACCTCGATAATGACATATGATCTATTGTCGTGATATAACTAAATCCGCGTTAAGTGATCATTCCAAATTTTTTTCAAGTCTATTGCACAGACTCTCATTATAGCGTTTAGCATTAGAGCTTTTGCTTCTCAATACCCATTCTTTTCGAGTTCGTAATCGCTACTACCTTCCGTTCCTAATATTATACTGGTTATACTTTGCTCGTTAGCGTTCTATAACCTTTTAATAACCACGTCAACCTTAGTATTACGAATGTGTTCCCATTCTGAATACCACCATAACTTTACTACTTCTTTTTCAGCTGTTTCTATTTTCGAAAGCTTAATCCTTCATATAGAAGTAGAAGAATTTATTGAGAGATCACTATGATCATGAACACTTGTTATCTCGCATAGTTAGTACAGAAGGTGGCCAGCCTTTAGTACTTGACAAGCAATTAAACAATAGTTGGTATCCTACTAGGCTTCTATCACACAGATAGACAGTCATTCGGCAATACCTCCCCTTCTGGAAGGGTTGTTCTTCTCAACTTACATGAAATGAAAAGAAGAGAAAAGAACGAACTGAAGAGAATTGTATATATAAAAAAAATATACTGCCACAAAATATTGGCTTGGAACCTACCTCTGAACTATAGAGGTTTGTCATAGGAGAACAAAACATATACGTATTTATATCAGCATCAAGTATTATAGCATCGTATTTCCCATGCCTAAATATTTCTATTCCATCCATCATTCTATGGACCCATGCTCTTCCTCGAGCTTATACACAATCACCTTGAAACTCCCTCGATTTCGAAAATCGAACCTGGGATCTCATTTTAGACATCACCGTTACTAGAGTTCTATGCTTGTACCGCAACCTTCCTCATATAGTAATACGACTCTCTTTTCATAAGAGGGAATAATATTCAATAGGGAGATACTCTACTTAATTAGTCTATCAATGATAACTTATACACTACCACGACCGTTTAGTGGTACTCAATCTCAACATCCATTCCAATACAACTCTCACGGTTATAATCAGCTCGTTACTCGCAGAATCATTGCTGCCTTACTATGGTCCACCACTGACCCACTGTCATCATTCACTTTCCATGAAATCTTAATAGCTAACCATACGGAGTCCATACATGTCGTATCAAATCCTTCTAAGGAGGTAACATAATCACCATTTCTGATTCATGAAGAACACTCCTGATCTCAAAGGTTCGTTTAGTCCTTTTGAAAACATGGTCCAGGCTCATTCTCAAGATAGTACCTTCTAAGATAGATAGCCCGCTCATGGCGATTACACGAATTAAACCTTTACCAACTACTATTACGGCTGGGTATTGCACAGTCATCAGAAGGAATGTCAATCTTCCAAACCATAATACAACCTTCACAGTTTTAACCATCATCACTGTATTCTTTTGGCACAAGCGCCTATAATTATCCTCTTACCTTTAAAGTGTCGGCCACCTCTTTGGCCTTTCCTGATAGTAAAATTTCCTTACAGTCAATGTCACTTTAACCATCTCCAAATAATTTTCTACCTTATTTCAATCACAGCTTATGTGAAAATGCTTTCCTTAAAATCTGATGAGTAAAAAAAAATCACCATTTTCCATAAGTTATTGCCTCAGTCTTTAGAGGTTAATCACTGTCATGACTGACTCTCAATCATAATTAGAACATCTTTTATCTTAAGTCCTAATTGCCCTGAATAATTTCGACCATTACTGGTTCGATCCATACTTTCTCGTGGTTTAACACGTGCCCCACTTGGCAACATTATAATTACGTCATATTTCCTTTATCAACATTTCTATTCTTGAAAATTTTGAATATTACCTTTCTCCTTGTAACCTCTAAGGTTATCCTTCAATCGTTCCTCCTGTATTCCCTAGATACAGGGCATATTAAAATACCATTTTACTATTACTAGAACCATTGTCTATACTTCTGAAAAATTTCTCCACTGATTCTTAAAGGTTGTTGCTACATTAACCCTTTCCAAATCATACTGTCAAAACTCATACTGTCCCTATTAAGGGTGAAATTCCAACCTTTATGCATTCCCCTAGGATTCATTTTAAGTTACCGATGTCTATCCTTAATTCCACCTTTAAAAGGTACCTGCATCCTTCCATGGATAAATCAAGTCATATATCCCTGATAAGGGTGTCTTATTCAATCATTCCCACCTCGATAGTCTATACCTAACTTCATAATAGCATCCTTATTCAAATTGAGGTCAATCCATATGGCCTCCAAAAGATAACAATGGTCATCCACTTTTCTTTCTTGATTGGTAATGATAACATGGATGTTCTGGAAGATATTGGTCATGTTCAACGTGAACTTCTTCTTAATAATTCCTTATTTACTTTTGTTGTTTATCTCAACAGTCATCTCAATGTTGGGATATCTTTCATATCTGGCGTCTCCTTTTCTGGGTATCATGCCACCGGTCTTACACTTTACCTTCTTGAAGGTCACTTCCTTCACCCAATTTTCTTAATTTCTTACTTTCTTGTCTCCTCAGTCTATCCGCGTCTCATTATTTATCCTTCGAATTATCTCAAGGTTTCCTCGAATTTTCCCAACTTACAGGGGATAAAATATATGTATCTCTTATACCTTCAACCATCAATTTAACTCATGGTGAATCACTCTCATCCGGACGATTACCTACTTTTCTATTTCTATTTCTACGAGTCTTTAGGGTTTCCTCATACCCAACTCCCTTATCATTCCTCAAACTCTCTTGCCTTTATATTCCTTTCTCTTATCGTTATTTCATGAACCAACACAACATAAGCATTGATTTCAAACATCCCGTCATTCTGGATTCGTGTCTTCAGAACGAATCTTGATAACTTTTACAACTTAGATCATTAATTCATCATACTCGTCTGCCTTTGTTCTGGCTCTTAAGCTTTTACACTATCTCCATAACCTTGGGAAGTACTTTCCTGAAACAATTGACTGAACTTAAATCAGTTTATTATAATCTATTGCTCCGTGCCTTCCTTGGCCTTTCACCAGCGGGTGGTCTTCTCTTAGGAGGGTAGTGACAAAACAGTCTTTTGTGGTTCGTCAATCATTTAGAATCTCAAATGATTCATCTATTTCCTTTAGTCAGGCTCTTGCCTCGACTGGGTCAGCTTGTTCCTTGGAACTCTGAGAGCTTAGCGACTTAAAGGTCATGAAAGAATTTCCCACCGCACTGTCTCCTCAGGGTGGTGGTTGGGGATAATAGTCTAAGTTCTCTTTAGACAGGTCCATGAATTGCCGTATAGGGGTACCATCTCGGGTCTCCTGTCCTTATTCGACTTTGTTTCCTCAGTCTAAATCTTTCTTCCTACTCCCCATAATTGGGGTCAATCTTACATAATTTAAATCCTCATTTTCCACTTCATCATGTTATGGGTTCCTTTTGTCTGGTGGCAACCTCCCTGACTATCACGTTCAGGGTTTGCTCAACTCTTATTCCTCAAACTAGCTTTCATCTAAGATTTCATCTTAAGCTCTTAAACCTTTGGAACCCAAATTCTATAGGAATACCTCATTATTCCCTTATCATCACTCTCGGTATTAATCTCATACCTATTTGTTGGCTCTCTGCCTTTATTCATCACTTTTACTGGCACAATATGTTCTTTTCCAATACTTCGGGCTGTATTGCTATCTCAAACAGCTTTTCAGTACCGGCTCCGGTTACCTTCACTACTATTTCCATTTTCTCAAAATCTCTTATAAACTCTCCAAAAGACATTATCATCTTGAGTCTCTCCTTTTTACTAAGGGCATCAGCCACCATATTGGCTTTCCCCGAATGATAAAGAATCTCCCAATCATAATTCTTGATTAGCTCTAACCGCCTCCTCTGGCGTATGTTGAGCTCTTTCTACGTAAGAATGTACTAGAGCTCCTATGGTTTGTGAATCTCACACTTCTCTCCATACAAGTAGTGCCTCAAATCTTTAGGGCAAAACTATTGCCACGAGCCCAAGCTCATGGGTGGGGATATCGAATTTTAAATTCCCTTAATTGTCTTGACGCAGACGCGATTATCTTGCTGTGCTATATAAGAAGCACCCTAATTCCTTATGCGAAGCGTCACTTACAAATCACAAAATCTCATTTTCCATCCGGCAACGCCAACATAGGGAACGTCACCAACCTTTGCTTCGGTTCTTAAAAGTTGTTCTCGCATTTCTCTGTCCATTCGAACTTCTCAGTCTTACGAGTAAGCCGCGTTAAAGGGGCTACTATCTTTACAAACTTGAACGAACCTCTGGTAGTGACCGGCCAATCCTACCTCTGGTAGTCGACCCAACCAGGGTCATCAATTCATCAGTGGTCCTTTATCCAATCTCGTCAGGATCCTCCATGGGATCCTCCTCAGCAACTATCCCTTCTAGGACAACATCCTCAACCGCTACATCCTCAATATCAACATCATCCGGTCCTGCGTTAGGACGCTCTATTGGATCCACAATCTGATCTCCAATTAGTAATAAAACATCATCGCGTTGATGTTCCTCAACTTCAGGGTTCGGAGTCCCGCTACCATATACGATAACGAACTACGCTTCTATCGCTACATTTATAAGGGTTCCCATAAGGGTTTTAACTGTCAGTACTACGTTAGGTAGTCCGACTATGAACTTGGCAAGAGTTCTTATTATCTTAGTGAACTTATTATCTTAACGTCCCATCATCTCTGAGGTTTATAACGCTTGGCTCTGATACCATTTCTGTAACACCCCCAAATCCGGGGTCGGGGATCCGGGTTGTCACGAGTTCCATTTCCCTTAACAACACCCAATCTTAATAAATAATCAACTACTCTGTACTGTGACCCCACAATAAACACACACACCACAAGTTATAGTCTCAGAGATGAATATCCAAAAATAATCACAAGTCGTTTTATTCCACAATTATATGCCAATACACCTTAAACAGGTTTCTGAATAAATTTACATTTCTTTGCCATTATTACAATTCATAAATATACATAATCTGATACATCAAAAGTTGAAAGCCTAGCCTATTGGTAGTTCCTACCTCAGCTATGGCGGCATCAGTGCTTCTAGAAAACTGCGGAACGTCTCCTAACCTCTTGCGAATCGGGAGCTTGGTCCGGTTCATCTTGTCTATCTGATGTTGTGTGATGAAAGAAGAAAGCAAGGGTGAGCAGCAAGCCCACCAAAATAATATGTATAATGATTAACAATATATGAGCCTTCTCATAGTACTCATGAAAGTCTTGGTCAAAAGAAATGAACCAAGTTGATATCTTAATGCGATGAAGTCGCAAAATATTCAGTATATATATATACATATATACTTTTCAAAATATTGGAAGTCCTCTTCCATGCACAATATACACAAAGTCCCAGTGTATAACTGTATAAAAAAAATATCGTTGCAAGGTGATCTCATATATCTAACCTTGTCTCAACGTTTTTCTGAAAATCTTTGTCATTCATAAGACAATTATTAATTAGATATAAGTTTAAAAGATGAAGTTACAAGATACCCAATACTTATATCTTTCCCAAATACTACTTGAACTACCACCGTTCAAGTTATAATTAGCTTCAAAAGTTCATCACATAGATGAGACTACAAGATAAGACTTGAATAGATCAATCTTTGAAATATTTGAAGGAAATGAAGTTATGATATACTTCATTAAGTACGATATATATACACCTATATATATACATACGTTCCTGAAAACCTCTGTCATGTAAGTATGAACAGAATTGCAATATCCAATAAATTTGGAAAGGAAAGAATTTTGGCATAAACCTGATATCTTGTGATCAGGCAAAGATACCAATAAGTAACCTTTTCTACTAGTAGATGGACGAATTCCCCACTGGTCATCACCCTGGCCGCAATAGGACCTTATGCTGGACTGCCACTCAGCCACTTACGCATTTGATGGACTCCCACTGAGCCACTTACACTTTCATGGATGCCCACTGAGCCCATGTTGCTTATGCCGACTCAAATAGATGAACTTACTTCCCGAACGATGGGCAAGTAATCAAGATGTTTTCTCAAAACAGCAACCTCGTTGCGAATGTAAAATACACCACTGAGCCGGATCCCTCATCAAGTTTTGAACGAGTATTTAAATCCCCTTTAAAAGAAAGATCTTAAAATAAAAATGAGTTTTGGGATCCGCTCTAACTTTTAAAAATCATTTTGAAGAATCGAAAACACTTTAAAGAGTGTTTGGAGTAATGCTGATTTAATGAAATAAATCAGTCCTAATATATTAGAAAATATCTGAATATTATTATTTAAATAATATTCCCATAAAGAATAATCTTTATAAAAATAATTGAAGTAGAAGTTTTAAAACTTATACTTGAAATGAGTATTAAATAACCAAAGATATACTTATACGAAAGTACTATCTTTATTTGAATAATCAAATATAAGTTTGATTATCGACACCTTATTCTTTAATAAAATAAAGAAATTATCTCAGCAAATAATCGGAGTCATAGATCCTCAAATGAATATTCAAATATATTCATTAAATAATATAAACTGAGTCATAAGCCTCGAATTAATATCAAATAATATTCAATAAATAATATAAAGGAGTCATAAGCCCTCGAATGAATATTCAAATAATATTCAAATAATAAAATAAAAGAGTCATAAGTCTCAGATGAATACTCAAATTAATATTCAATTATGTAAAATAAAGGTATCGAATAAACCTTATTCGATCCATAGTTTTAAAAACTATATCCATATATATAATATATATATATAATATACTCGGGAACATCGACTCCCGGTTTAGAAATATGTTCACCTTTTATCCCCTATACTAAGGGTATACGCAACTACTTGCTTATTTCTAGCATAGGTATTATGCAACTATAAGCATTGAAATCAATAGATAGATAACCAGATTACGAAACAGACATGCATATATACCATATCAGCATGCTCCAATATATCGCAAAATTTGCTAATAACAATCATGCACTATCACAAGATAATGCATATACATATTTACATCACAACAACAGTATATCGGGTAGAAAACTTGCCTGAGCGACTGGGGGTTACGAATGGCTTGGGACGAGTCTGGTAACCTATAAACAACAAGTAAGTTGGAATTAAACCAAAGTCACTTGTAAATCTATACTCTAACCAACTCAGACTCTAACGCTCGTTTTGCGCTTACTGATTCTCTTAAGTCACTCGAGTACCCTCGGCTCACCATTTTAATAATTTAACCTTTACGAGTTTTAAGGCGATTCCTTCGCGAGTGTCTTACCAACTGCCTAACACACTTACCATAAATGTTTCATGCATTAATTAACCCTTTTTGGTCTTTAACCTATGTTTCAAAGTAAGGCGAGGGGAAAAGTTTCGTTCGCGAAACGCCGTTACTTGAAACGGTCGTTTCTCCTAAACCGTGCATCGGAATCGAACGAACTACATATCAAAACGAAGCTCGTAACATGAGCTATCTAAACATGGCAGTGGTCATAATCTAGCAGGGGGTTCTCGGGTCCTAATGTTATGCAAAAAACAGTCCAAAAAAATCGGACGTTACGACGGCTATGTTTACGCGATTACCAATGTTTAAACTACTCCAATTAACCACCAACCAACTCATAACCATCAATACAACAAACTTCACCTAAACCATACCACATCAGTCCATAATCTCCAAGGTTTTCAACTCAAACAACCACAATCACGACCTATGAACTATAATCAAGCTTCAATTACCAAAAACACTTCCAAATCAAACCAAACTACTAATAATCACAATCCATGCTTCTCATTTCACAACACCAACCATTAAACTTACTAACAAATAAATTAAAGGCTAGGGTTTGAAGTTTATACCTTCCTTGGGAGGTGTTAAGTTGCTAGGAAGCCTTAGAGAGCCTCCTACAAGCTTGATCTTTCCAAAGAAATCCAGAACACAAAGTTAGGCTTTGAAGTTTCTAAAAGTCCGATTTAAAGAACTGTAAAAATGAGGGTCTTACCATGATTATTTGGACGAGACTTGTGAACAAGAGTTGTAGGCCATCTCAATACCTTTCCAATGAGCTATAGAACACAATATTTGAGTGAGAAATGAAGGAGATACAGCAGTTTTAGTGTTCTGGTTCTGTTTGGCCGAGAGCATGAAGAACAATGCCTTGGTTTCTTTTTGATTTTGATGAAAAATGATTTGCTTGGCTTGGTTGGTTTGATTTTGTGTTTGTTTTAGTAAATTACCTAGTTGCCCTTGATTTTGTGTGGTTAAAAAGCCACCACATCTCCTTCCTTCCCATGTCATGCTTGTGTCATCTCATGATGTCATCCTCTCCTTGTCCTCTTCTCATTGGTTGGGTGACATCATCCTCTCTAATCCTTTGATTAACTTCCTAATTGTTTGCCTAATGACCGCTGATCTGTTATACGGTTCGCTTAACTTTCGTTTTCGTTTATCGTTTGAAGGATCATACCGGGATCTTATTACTTAGGTTCCTTAACCTTTCTCAATATATTATATTCCTTTTATGATCCTCTCCTATAATCCTTTAATTTAAATCCTTTTTATCCTGTTACCTTTTTCTCAAATCTTTCCGTATCTAGTGTATTTCCGGGAAAAATCAAAGTGTTCGGATTTGGATTCTGAAGATCTTACATACACTTATATCCCATATAAAGTACTAATAAAATCTCAGAATATTCATATCAGAACCCCTACATAGTGTGGCATGAAAAGTTTTCTCATTCAGCAAAAACACTATTCATAAGGGTTTCAAAAATTCCCAAAAATTGGGGTTATTACAGTCACTGCATATATTATCTTTATTATTATAAGCAGGTTATAAATAAGGTGTGTGTGTGGGACCCAAATTCTACGCGGGTGGGAGGGTGCCACAAGAGTACAGACTTCAAAATATGTAGAACATATAAGAAAGAATTTACACCGCGAATCATATACGAGGGTTTATTACGAAAACAAATAAGCGACCGAGGAATGCGTAAACGAACAAATAAACGTATCAAGCCAAGTAACCACACAAGCTAACTAGAGTAAGAAACTAAACCATGATTAAGTAATAAAATAGTAACCTAGCTAAATAGGAATGCTAACCTAAAGCTAGAAAATAGAATCAGTACCTAAGCTAAGTAGTATAGCTTGAAACTAGGATGGCTAACAAGATATGATGAATATTGCTTGTCTAGGATATATACATAATAATATCAAATATATCCAATACTTCCAAAGGAAGGACAATCCAATAAACTTTCTCCTTCTCTCTCTCTCTTCTTAACAAAATGCTGATTTTTCAAGAATACCATGGAAAGAAAAATTCATAATCATGTTCTACTCATTCAAAAATCACCAAATTTTTACCAAAACCTCTTCCATATCATGGGTAAGTCACTCACCAAATTTCAAGCCCATCCATGAAGTTTTCAAGTTTATAAAAATGTTTGAGTTGAGGGGGAATAGTAACTCCGAAAATCACACCAACTTGTTTTCTTGATTTTTCATGGAGTTAAGGCTCCAAAAGCTGACCAAGGCTTCATTAAGGATCTTAGGACTTTAATAAGTATTAACAAGCTTCAAGGAAGGTATACAAATTCATCCAAACTTTGTTTAACTTTTAAATTTCAAGAAAAGTAAGGATCTAGGTGTAAGTATGGTTTTGATGATTGATTTTATATTTCTTGATTTAGTTAGTTAGTATTAAGGTTGATATTTTTTCCTCAATATTATGATGTTCTTGAGGGGATTTAGTTTTGATATGATGATATGATGGTTTTTGATGGATGCATAATGATTAGGACGTAAATGAAACTCGAATCGTAATGGTAACCTCCCGTTAAAATGAACAAATCACAACTGCAGTTTCTTGAAAAGTCTGATTATGATAGAAAATTTTATGAGGATCGTTTAGGCGCTTGGATCGCTTGATTTCAATTTACGGATCAAAAGTTATGACGTTTTAGTAAAAACGATTTGCGCGACAAAAACTGCTACAAATTACGAACTTTGTAAATAGAAATGATAGACTTAAAAATATTTAAAAATCATGAAATTTTAAGAGATATTAATAAGTATAGGTTTATTAACTTCCATAAAAATTAAAGTAAAAATATTGATTTTTCAATTTTAAATATTGTCGCGTCGAGGTCGCGCTGAGTAAAAACACCCAACGCAACCCACTGTAAGAAAACTGCCACTTCGGGATTTTAACCCCTTACAGGAAAACCATTTTTAAATAATGGTTCTAAGTTTATTAGATCGCGCACGGAAAAATGGTGCAATCATTGAGTTAATGGTTTGATAGATAATCAACGTTTTAGTGAAAGGATTTGAATAGTAAAACTCCGTAGTTGACCGAACTTTTGAAATTCTTTCACTAATTAAATTCATTTTCAAAATGACACTTTTATGATAAATATTACAAGAAATCAAGAAGCTCCTGAATTAAATGTTAAATGTTAGAGTGCGAGTCGCGTAATAGTAAATTCGGTAAAGTCAAACTCTAGAAGACCACATTGACCGGTTTCGACCAAGGATTGAACTTATTTCGAGTACGTCGATATTGAAAATTATGAAGTATGTACTTATTAGAAATATAATTCGGTGATGGGATTAGGAATACTGATTAAGATTATGATATTTGTTGATTAGAAAAACACGGAACGAGAAGAAGTCGGGAAAAAGTATATTGGACTCCAGGACAAGTTCTCTAACCCTACCTTTATAATTGTGTGTTGTGTTTGTTTTCAAATAAATTCTATATACATGATGTTTTTACGATAGTATAATTGTGAATATATAATATCATACGATATGTTAATGATTTTGGATATGAATATTACCGAAATGTCAACGATAATGCTAGAGAGTAGCGTTGTATATATGATGAGTATATTTTAGACCGGGGATCGGCAGTAAATTGATGAAAACCTGGAAGTATTTCGGAGGTTTTTTATTAATATATTAACGCTATAGTAATGTATGATGTATAAGTTGTAAGACCGAGAGTCGGTCAGTTTATATAAAGTATAAACCCAGAAATACTTGAATATTTAATCACTTGAATATTGAATATATTCGGATTATTTTAAATAGAGAAGTATTCTCGCAAATTATTTATTTCAAACCGATTACGTATTTCTATGAAATATTACTTTAAATGTTAAATATAAATAAGTTGAGTAAATTATTTCAAATATTCTTTAAAATATAATTATTCGTGGTTAATTATGATTATTATTTTTTATTAAATATTTATTAAATGATGTAATATGATTTAAAAATAGTAAGACTTGATTTTAAATATTTCTGAGTTTCAGAAAATCACTCTACTTATTTCGGATCATGAAAATATATCTCGACATATTTTAAAATATTTTGAATATAGTTACAAAAAACTCCCCCTCATTTATTATCTATTGACAAACAGTCAATTACTTATCTAGTACTTCCTCCGAAAATTCTCGGAAGTAATATATATATACATATGAGATGAGCCGTGCCTATCAACAAGGAAAAAACACTTGGAGAACTCGATGTGGTTGAGTTCTTGAGAGATGATAGGATTTATTAAAGGAAAAGGGAG